>NW_021877318.1:0-741 GCF_006229205.1 Suricata suricatta
CGAATGCAGGCTCCCAGCTCTGAGTGTCAGCACAGAGCCCAGCACGGGAATCAAACCCTAAACCACGAGATCAGGACCTGAGCTGAAGTGGCATGCTTAACTGACTGAGTCACCCAGGTGCCCTTGGACCTTTTATTTAAATCAAAATACGATATTTATATTATCTAATTCTAGAGGGTTTGATGATGTGGAAATAGTATATTCATAAGAATTACATTGAATATTTATTGGAAAAATGCTACCTGAAAATTGCAATGCTACATCTACTTGAGTAAGAGAAATTCTAATACATCTAAACATCTAAATCAGAAAGAGATCAATCAAAATTACTTTAAAGACAAAACACATGCAGATGTTGTGCGGTGGTTGTGGGAGTTCAGGACCCAGCAGCCTTGGGCTCAGTCAAATCTGCAGGTGTCCCCAGATGCCTGGGTCCTCATGGCCTGACTCTTTTCCTTCCTAGGGGTGCTGATAATCCAGGGGATCTCCTGGGGACATTTCTGGGCCTCGGTGGGCTGCCGATGGAGCAGCAGGAGCCCAACGGCCACTTGGGAAAGGCTGGAAGTTGGACTCCACGTTGGCCAGCATTTGCCTCTTGTGATCATTTTCTTTCCTAAGCTCCTTGGAGGCATCTCTCTCAATGCAGTGGCCATCCAGCTTTCCTGCACTACTTTCTCGTGGAAGAGGACCCCCTTTTGACAGTAGGAGGTGTTTCTCCCCACTTCTCTGCCCATGTCTTCG
>NW_021877319.1:0-741 GCF_006229205.1 Suricata suricatta
GCGGCTCTTTAATACAAGTTCCTTTAACCACTCCACAGTTTATAAACAGAGTCACTTCCTCTTATATCATTCAACTTCAATCATTTAATTTGGAATCACATGCCAATTTGTCATATACATTAGTATGCCAGATTCAATTAGAGTTTACAAGTATTTTAAAAACCAGATTATTTTGTTGAAATGTAACACAAAATAATTAGTGCCATGAGTTTGATATACTTCAAAATTTCTGTATTTATAATTTTTACATTTCTGGAGTTATGAGACACAATCCACTGAGATTTACTGTGCCTTTAGATTCTTGAGAATGATAGTCACCTGAGAGAAGGAGTTACTTATGGGACACATTTGGTCCAGGGATGCCAAGCCCGGAGCTACCTATGCCAGTGGGATTCTTCCTGCATTGCAGATGGACACACAGAGTCCAGTTGTAGTAAAGGAGACCTCAAGTCTATAGCCTCCAGGTTGGATAATTACCTCCTGTTTCAAATACACCATCATACAACACATCTTGTAAACTTCATTTTAATGACCTTATTTGATCATCTAAGTTCTAGAACCTCCAATGATTTTGTTCACTCATCTCACTACTACCTAACTAAACTCTGTATTTTCTTTTTTTTCCTATGCCTTTGGGGGCACAAGGTTTTGGTAGAGTCCAGGCACATTCTGTTTATTTTCTTTAGCTCTATTATCACAATCTCAAAAGACATAAACAAATTACATACACATATAGACACA
>NW_021877320.1:0-741 GCF_006229205.1 Suricata suricatta
GAATAAAATCAACAGGGCACCTAGGTGGCTCAGTTAAGCATCCAACTCGTGATTTCAGCTCAGGTCATGATATGGTTTGTGTGCAGATTCTTTCCTCTCTGTCTGCCCACCAACTCCCCTCACCCCCGCTCTCTCTCAAAAAAATAAACATTAAAAATAAAAACAAAATGAACAAACATCAAGTCATAGGACATGTAGGACCTCTGGTATTCACTCTTCACAACTTAAAAAATGACACTCCTTACCTTTTCCCCAGGACTGTGTATGTCCAGGGCTATCAAATTCTGGTATGACTCGAATCCCTCGTAATCGGGCATATTCAATCACCGTATGGACATCATTTGGTGTATAAACATGAGACAGAGAATAGCTGCCCTGTAAAGCCGTATTTATTAAAATGTATGAAATGGATTTGTCCAGGATACTGTTAAGGGTTCTGTTTGCACAGTGCTAGCAGACAGGTGAGTTTTCTAATATAACAATGTATTAGTCCAAGGTGGTGGTGGTAGACTCATTTATTATTTTTCTTTAACCCCCACATTCATTCATTCATTTCCAAGTAATCTCTACACCCAACATGGGGCTTGAACTCACTACCTCAAGATCAAGTGCTGCATGCTCTACAGACTGAGCCAGCCAGGCACCCCTGGTGGACTCATTTAAATTATGTTTACCACAGCTTGTCAGCTCTCAGCACACTGTGGGTTAATTCCAGATTTACTAATAGAACTATCTCTTCTA
>NW_021877322.1:0-741 GCF_006229205.1 Suricata suricatta
GAAAAGAACTGTACATGTAACAGAAACCTAGAAAATAGGTGTTTAATTAAAGTTTTAATTTTATTTAATGAGTGTATTCCAGAGAAACGTAGTCAATAACATGGATGAGTAGATAGATATAGACATAGATATAGATAGATAGATATAAATTAGATATAGAGAGGTAAATAGAGATATAAGTATACATATATAGAAAGTCTCCCAGAGGGGAGCTTCTGTTTGAGTCTGGAGACAGCCTTCTGGCATAAGTCCTTCTTTTCCTGGGCAAGTCAGTGGTTTTCTATGAAGGCTTCAACTTATTGGATGAGACTCACCTACATTATGGAGGACAATCTGCTTTATTCAATGTCTACTGATTTACACATTAATCTTGCATAAAATAATGCTTTCACAAAAATATTTAGAATAATTTTGGCCCAACTATCTAGCTATTATGAACTAGCCAAGTTGACACATAAAATTAACTATCACAGATGGACAATCAAGGATATAACGACAGCTATATGCTATCATCAGGGACCTAAAGTTTCTCAGTATTTCTGCTTCCTTGTATTTAGCACATGACTTCCGTCTTCCAGCTGGTCTCATGGGTGCAAGATGGCTGCTAATGTTCAGGCAACATAGTTGTGATTCCAGTAAAAAAGAAGGAGTAAAGGCAAATGGTTTCATTGATGCCATGGCATTTCATTGCCCCTAAGTTTCATACAGTTCCCTTTATCTGCAGAATAGATTGGAAAACAG
>NW_021877323.1:0-741 GCF_006229205.1 Suricata suricatta
AAAAAAAACCCTCAGTAATAAGAAAACAAACTTGTCGTCAATGCTTTGCACATTGTAGGCTAGTTGACATTCATATGATAAAACTCTTTAAATGAAATGTTGATTTATAGCAAGGGTGGTCAACTTGTTTTGGTAAAGAGCCAGGTAGCCTAGATATTTTAGGTCAGTCACGTATAGTCTTTGTAATATATGCATCTTTCAATTTTTTTAAACAATCTTTAAAAATGTAAAATTCATTCTAGGTTCATTGGCCTTTCAAAAACAGGCCATGGGCCAGACTTGACCCATGTTTGGTCACTAGTCTCCTGGCCTCTGATTTACCAAGTTTCCTGCTCTGTGGCATTAGGGCAACTGGTATAAAGAAAAACATTTAGGAAATTATGAAATTTTGAGTTAAGATCTGAATGATTCTTCTTAATTAACAGTTGACTTGACAACAATACCCAAAGTATGGAAAGAACCCAAAAATGTCCATTGACAGATGAATGAATAGAGAAGATGTGGAGGGTGTGTGTGTGTGTGTGTGTGTGTGTGTGTGTGTGTATATTACTTGGCAATCAAAAAGAATGAAATCTTGCCATTTGCAACATCATGGGTGGAACTAAAGTGTACTATGCTAAGCGAAATTAGTCAGAGAAAGACAAATATCATATGATTTCACTTATGTGTGGAATTTAAGATACAAAACAGATGAACATGAGGGAAGGGAAACAAAAGGAAGAGAGACAAAACATAAGAGAC
>NW_021877324.1:0-741 GCF_006229205.1 Suricata suricatta
AGACTCAACATTTGTTGACATTTGAACAACCCTGATGGCCTAAATTTTTTTGGTTTAATTCTCTTAGAAAGAGCTTTGGAGAAAAACAAAAACCAATAATAACAGTAACAAACTCACAAGACTTGTTACAATTCCCTTTGTCCTATAAGAGAGCAACATCTTTTTTCTGTGTTCTTAACTACCCCTGATTTATGTTCATCTTAGCTCACAGTACTGATGCTGGAAACAGTGTATTTTGAAACAGTATCTGCAGGCATCTTTGCTTTGGCCCTTATTTTATTATTTTATTTAATTATTTTATTTTATTTTATTTTAATTTAGAGACAAAGAGAGCACTAGTCGGGGTAGGGGCAGAGGGAGGAGAGAGAATCTTAGCAGGCCCCACACCCTGCGTGGTGCCCAATGCAGGACTCAATCTCATGGCTGTGAGACCATGACCTGAGCTGAAATCAAGAGTCAGACACACTTAACCGACTGAGCCACTCAGGCACCCCAGGCCCTAATTTTAAATGCTCTGTTCAAATATGTAAGAGAGTAACCAAACTAAAGTCTAGATTGGCTTAATGCTGACAAAGAGACATTTCTGTTTCTTTTTTTTTTTTTCCTGGTTATATACAGAACATTATTTTGTTTTTATTTTTTTATTTATAGTTTATTGTCAAGTTGGTTTCCATATAACACCCAGTGCTCTTCCCCACCAAGTGCCCTCCTCCATCACCACCACCTCCCTTCCCTCCCCCC
>NW_021877325.1:0-5017 GCF_006229205.1 Suricata suricatta
CTCTCTCTCTCTCTCTCTCTCTCTCTCAAAAATAAATAAACATAAAAGTATTTAATAAAAATAAAAAATAGAGATTATAAATGAGATAAATTTGTAGGTATGAATTTCAGTCCATAATAGTTCAGGCCACAAATTTATGTTTACCAGAGAACTGATGAAAATTTTAGCATCAGAAGTTTAACCTTGGGTATTCTATACCCCCTCTTCCAGTTCCCTAAACATGTCCCATGAGTGATTTTAAGATATTATATAGTTTTGGGGTGGTTGGAGGGCAGGAGGTGCTTAAATGAATACTCATAACATTATCCAAAGTCTTCGAAAGAATTAGTAACTCTCCTAATATATGGCAAAGGATATTCAAATCATTCCTTGGGTAAAGAAAAGGAAACTAGGAAGGATTACCATTCCAGACTCCAAGTTCTACTACAAAGTTGTAGTAATCAAAACATATGGTACTAGCACAAAATAGATCAAAATAACAGAATAGAAAACCCAGAAAGAAACACAGTTATATGGTCAATCTTTGACGAAGCAGAAAGAATATCCAACAGAAAAAAAGTCTCTTCAAAAAATGATGTTGGGAAAATAGGTCAGCTATATGCAAAAGAATGAACCTGGACCACTTTCTTAAAACATACACAAAAATAAACTCAAAATGGATTAAAGACCCAAATGTGAGACCTGAAACCATAAAAATCCTAGAAGAGAAGACAGGCAGTAATTTCTCTGGCATCGGCCATAGCAACATTTTTCTAGATGTGTCTCTTGAGGCAAGGGAAATAGAAGCAAAAATAAACTATTGGGACTACATCAAAATAAAAAGTTTCTGGGGTGCCTGGGTAGCTCAGTCAGTTAAACATCCAACTCTTGATCTCAGTTCAGGTCTTGATCTCAGGGTCATGAGTTCAATCCCTGAACTAAGGTCTGCACTGGACATGAAGCCTAATAAATAATATTAAAAATAAAATAAAATAAGCTTTTGGACAACAAAGGAAACAATCAACAAAACTAAAAGGCAACCTATGGGATGGAACAAGATATTTGCAAATTACATATCTGATAAAGGGTTAGCATTCAAAATATGTAAAGAATTTATATACCTGAAACACCCAAGAAACAAATAATCCAATTTAAAAATGGGCAGAAGACATGAACAGATATTTCTTCAAAGAGGATATCCAGATGGTCAAATGACACACGAAAACATGTGAACATCACTCATTCAAATCAAAACTACAATGAGATATCATCTCATACCTGTGAGAATGGCTAAACTCAAAAACACAAGTGGGCGCCTGGGTGGCTCAGTCCGTTAATCAGCTGACTCTTCATTCCAGCTCAGGTCATGATCTCATGATCTGCAAGATGGAACCCACATCAAGCTCAATGTGGATCATTAGGCCTACTTGAGATTCTCTCTCTCCGCCTCTATCTCTACCCCCCACTCTATTCATACTATCTCTAAAAATAAATTAATATACTTAAAAAAACAAACCAACACAAGAAACAACAAGTGTTGGTGATGTGGAAAAAAAGAACCCTTGCACTATTGGTGGGAATGTACTGGTGTAGCAACTGTGGAAAACAGTGTGAAATTTCCTCTAAAAAGTTAAAAATAGAGGGTCACCTAGGTGGCTCTGTCAGTTGGGTGTCTGACTCTTGATTTCAGTTCAGGTAATGTTTTCACAGTTCATGCTTATGGTGCTCTGTCAGTTGGGTGTCTGACTCTTGATTTCAGTTCAGGTAATGTTTTCACAGTCCATGCTTATGGTGCAAAACCTGCTTGGGATTCTGTCTCCCTCTCTCTCTGTCCCTCCCCTGCTCTTACTCTCTCTCCCTCTCTCTCTCTCACAAAATAAATAAATAAACATTAAAACAATTTTTTAAAGTTAAAAATAGAACCATCTTACAATCCAGCAATTGCACTACTAGGTATTTAAACAAAGGATATAAATATACAGTTTCAAAGGGGTACATGCAACCCTATGTTTATTGCAGCATTATTTACAAAAGTCAAGTTATGGAAGCAGTCCAAGCGTCCATCAATTAATGACTGGATAAAGAAGATGGGATATACATACATGAAATTTTGCTATTTGCAATGATATGGATGGAGCTATAGAGTATTATGCTAAGTGCTAAGTCAGTCAGAGAAAGATAAATACCGTATGATTTCATTCATATGCGGAATTTAAGAAACAAAACAAACCAGCAAAGTGGAAAAAAGAGACGCCATCCAAGAAACAGACTCTTAACTGTAGAGAACAAACTGATGGTTACCAGGGGGGAGGTGGGTGAGGGCATGAGTGAAACAGGTGATGGGTATTAAAGGGCACACTTGTCATGAGGAGCACCGGCTGATGCATGGAAGTGTTGAATCACTATATTGTACACCTAAAACTAATATAATAATGTATGTTAACTACACTGGAATTAAAATTAAAAACAAAATTACTTCTGGGGCACCTGGGTGGCTCAGTCAGTGAAGCGTCCAACTTCAGCTCCAGTCACTATCTCAAGGTTTGTAGGTTTGAGCCCCATGTCAGGCTCTGTGCTGACCGCTCAGAGCCTGGAGTCTGCTTCGGAGTCTGTGTCTCATTCTCTCTCTGCACTCAGTCATTTGTGCTCTCTCTCTGTCTCTCAAAAATAAATAAATGTAAATTTTAAAAATATTTTTAAAAACCAACAAAATTACTTCTTGAGGTCACAGACAATGCAGGGGAGCTCTGACTGTAGAGCAACTGTGGCAACTGTGAAAAGCCAACTAAGAGCTTTTGAACAAAGAACTACTGATTCTTCCTGCCATTGTCTTACAGGTCCTCTGACCACAAGCATGAGTGTGATTTCCTGCAATGAATGGGGAGAAGGGAGGAGGAGGATGAAATTATGTACATTTTAACATTAAACAAAAGGGAGAATATGGGGTGCCTGGGTGGTCCAGTAGTTTAAGCATTCGACCTCAGCTCGGCCATGATCTCACGGTTCATGGGTTTGAGCCTGGCGTCGGGCTCTGTGCTGACAGCTCAAAGCCTGGAGACAGCTTTGGATTTTGCGTCTGCCTCTCTCTCTCTGTCCCTCCTTCGCTCAGGCTCTGTCTCTCTGCCTCTCTCTCTCTCAAAAATAAATAAACGTAAAAAAATTCTTTTAAAAGGAGAATATAAAAAGCTCATATTTTCAACAGGTACATTTTAAGGTAAAAGTTTGAAAAAGATAGGATGACCTTGAAATTTTCTGGAAAGAAATAGAACATGCTTCCTTGTGCCCCTCGGGGTCCAAGTCCTGGAATCAGTTCCCTGTAGGAAACTCCTACGTTCTTTTTAGGCACAACATCTGAACCAAGTGATGACCACAAACTGATTAAGACTTGTCAGGCAGAGCAAATGCTTTCTATCAAGAGAAAAATTCTTTTGCACTTAGGGGGAAAAAAGACACCAAAGCACAAGTACTTTGTTGTTACTACTATTTTTGCTGTGGTTTAAATAACGTAACCGGAAACAACTTAGGCCATGTGGTGAACACATGTCAGTGAGTACCCTGTAGACCAAATTATACAAGTTTCCCAACTTTGAATTTTCACTAATGCTATGGGTCAAATAGGAGTGATATCACCAATTATATCTTTGAGTCATGTTGTAAGCAAAGAATTTAGGGGGAAAAATCCGTAATTTTGATTAAGTATTCCACTTAAATCTTTTACTATAAATACCAAAATTTATCTTCCTTGGCCTAATCATATAAGAAACTTAAAACTAACTGTCTACAAAGCAAGCCTTCATTAATCTTAATTTCTCAGTGTAATATGTTTTTGGCTATAAACTGGTTGAGTTGGATAGTTATTTTTTCCAGATTTCCTAAAACAAGTTATACCATTTTACTCCTTGTGCATTAGAGATTAGAAACTTCACATTAATAGTCAAACTGTCTTCCACAGTCCCCCCAAAAAATCATAATTATTCCCACTTTAGACTTTTTTCCATCACTCATCAAATTACTCTCCTTTGTCTTTTGGTAAACTCTTGAGACTACAAAGAATTTTAGAGCTCTAATCCATAACTTCCCTTCCCTCCAGCACCACCACCAGATTCCCAGCCACAACCAGTCCCCGGCTCCACTGAAGCCCCCAGCTCCCCTGGGTCTCTTCCGTTTGTTCTCCACCACGTAACTAGAGCTATCTGTTCAAAGACTTGTCAGCACTCATCCGCATCCAGCCGTCCGATCCTTCCTCCAATAGCCTCCATCCCATAACAGACACATCTCGACTCTATCTTTCCATTATGTTTATGATAAAGCCAAAATCCCTTAACTCAGTCAGCCAGCTCGTCTCCCCCCTCATTTTAGACCACTAGCACACTCCCAGTCTTGGTCCCACTGAACATCTATAGATACTCCCCACCCTGTGTCGACCTTCTGCTTACAATTCACTCCACCTAAAATGTTCTTTCTTCCTTTTGTACCTGATTGACTTATTGCTGAAGATACTTTTTCAGAGAGGCCAGTGCCCTGTGTGTTGAATAAATCCCCAGGGCATTCCATTTGTAGTTCCTGGTGCCGGGCTGGTTTTAATGGATCCTTTACTTTGGCCACACAGACCAAAATGGTACTTTCTACATAGTTGGTATGAAACATGATTGTATTCAAAATACTTTTTGATTCTGTTTTCTGAGGCATTCAATGAGACCCCCATTAGATAAAAGTAAAACTAATAGTGACATGCAACATGTTTTTAACTTGTAATGCACTGGAACCTCTTTATCCCATGAGGGAACAGAAGCATGAATGCAAACAAAGTGAGACTCATGGGGAAAATGTCTGCCAGATTCATGTGCCGGGATACAGAGATGTGGATAACCAACTAGTGTGTGAAGACTCATCTGGACCTAGTCCTGTGGAATTTGTCATTACCCCATGTCACAATTAAATGAGCCTCAGTTAGGAAATGGACCCTCTGTTGTTTGATTTATTGAGTTGGAAGCACAGCTAAGGAAATCAAGTCGCTGTCAACCAAACCTTGAAAAAC
>NW_021877326.1:0-1550 GCF_006229205.1 Suricata suricatta
TGCCACGCCCCCAGTGAGGAGGAGGGGATCTGTCCGCCCCACCCCTTGAAGCCACATCAAGGACCAGGTTTCAGGGGAGACGCAATGTCACCTCTGACACCGGCCATAAATGGCAGGACACCTGCCATGTTCTGTCTTGGGCTGGGTGGCTTTGGAACGCAGTGGCCAGGCCGTGAGGAAGCCTGGTCCTCGTGAACAGCTGGAAAATGCAACCATCTGAGCCCTGCACTTTTAAGTCTTCAATTTTAGCCGTTGGTTCACAATTAAATTCCAGATGAATTAAAGAGCTAAAGTTTAAAAAAGAATCTAAGAATTAAAATATAGGAGAATGTGAGCCCATGGTCCAAATTTAAGACTCTGTGAATCAAACACACTATAAATAAATGATAAAATTCAATGTTACATATTCCGTTTGACACATATAACAGAAACAGAAAGTTTATCCAGGAAAAAGCCATAAATGTGTACAAAATGTATCATCAATATTGCTCATCAGAGCAGGAGACTGCTGGTTGTGTTAACGATGTGAGAGGGTGGTGGCAAACAATGGAGTCTGTAACAGGACACACAGGCACCATTTTCCATTTCATTATTTTTTCTTTTTTATTTATTTTTGAGAGAGAGAGAGCGTGCATACACAAGGATGGGAGGGCAGCGCAGAGCCTGATTTGGGGCCTGAACTCACAAACCGTGAGATCACGACCTGAGCCGAAATCAAGAGTCAGTCGGATGCGTAACCAACTGAGCACCCCAGGCACCCCAGCTGGCCGCCTTTCCCAGGTCCACGGGTTCCCTGAGCTGGTTCAGTGCTGCCTGTGGCGGGGGTGTGGGGGACAGAAGGACAGGAGAAAACCAGGGGCCACGAGCGGGGAGGACTGGGGGCTTCCACTTCTGTTCCGGCGAGTCCTGTCCCACCATTAGGCTGGGGGGCAAACCCTTGGCAGGTGCCTTCCGGAGCTAAGCCAGCGAAGCTGCGGTGTAGGACGGCCCCATGGCCGAACAGGCACGGGCTTGGGGGTCAGGCAGGATTTACTGATAGTCCTGGTTCGGCTGCAAAGGAGCTGTGTGACCTCAGGCAAGACACCCGATGCCCCTGCGCCTTGGTTTCTGCACCGGTAAAGTAAGAAGAATGACGCTTCCTACCGTCCTGCCCGGGGCGTGGGCAGCGCGGTCACACATGTGCGGCGGCGCTGGACGGACGGGTGTGACGGCCCGCGGGTCCGCGTGCTCGAGAACGTACGGAAGACACTGGCACATCGTCCACTCACCGGGGTCTGGAGTAAAACCGCTCGTTCCTCTCCCAGAACGTGCTCTGGGAGATGACTGAGACCCCGCGTCTCCTTCGCGGGAGGGGGGTCCGACACGGACTCACACCCCAGACTTCACCTCGGGCCCGCTTGGCAGGTCGGATTGATCTCATCTACGAACGTGGGACGTTTAGGCGATGACGTATCGGTGTCAGGAGTTGGGGATCACGAAATCCAGCTCACGGTCTCCCGGCGCTGATGGGAAGAGGCTGTGCCACCGCCGGGAGGCCGGCAGCCCGTTCC
>NW_021877327.1:0-741 GCF_006229205.1 Suricata suricatta
CATTTGACTATTTGTCTGTTTTTATATCCATACCATTACTGTTTAAATTACTGTAGCTTTGTACTATAGTTTGAAATCAATAATTGTATGCTTCAAGCTTTGCTCTTCTCCAGACTGCTTTGGCTATTTGGGCATTCTGTGTTTCAGAGTGAATATCAGGATTGTTTTTTATATTTCTTTGAAAAATGCCACTGGCGGGTTAATAGGTATTGCATAGTTTCTGTGATGGCTTTTGATAATATGTACATTTTAGTATTAAGTTTTCCAATACATGACTGTGGATATCGTCCATTTATTTGTGTTGTCTTCAGATTCCTTCATCATTGTTTCCTAGTTTTCAGTGTATGGGTGTTTCCTTGGCTAAATTTATTCCTACATATTTTATTGTTTTTGATTGTATTATATACCAAATTGCTTTCTTGATTTCTTTTTCAGAGAATTTGTTGTATAGAAACACAACTGACATTTGTATATTGACTTTTGTATCCTACAACATTTTTTTGGGTGGAAACCTAAAATATATATATGTACAATATATATCATATTTATATACATATATGTACATATAAGTACATATATATGTGTAATACATATGATCATGCCATTCACAATACCTCTCTAATTTAGATGCTTTTTATTTCTTGCCTGGTAAGTCTGGCTATAACTTCTAGTACTAAGTTTAATAGGTGTGGTGAAAGTAGGCACCTGGTCTTATTCCTGATCTTAGAGGAAAATCTTTCA
>NW_021877328.1:0-741 GCF_006229205.1 Suricata suricatta
CAGCTCAGGTCATGATCTTGAAATTCGTGAGTTCGAGCCCTGTGTTGGGCTCTGTGCTGACAGCTCAGAGCCTGGAGCCAGCTTTGAATTCTATGTCTCTCTCTCTCTCTCTCTCTCTCTCTCTCTCTCTCTCTCTCTCTGCCCCGCCCCCATCCATGCTCTGTCTTTCTCTTTCAAAAATAAACACACATTAAAAAAATTTTTTTAAGTGAATGGATAAATAAATCGTGACAGAGCCAGATAATACTCCTCAGCATGAAAGGGGAACAAACGATTGACACAGGCAACAAAATAAATGGATCTGAAAAACATATGCTGCGCTAAAAGAGCCAGACACAAAAGCCCTCATACATATGCATATGGCACTCTGGAAAAGACAAATCAAATAGAGAGAGAAAGGAAGCAGATCAGTGGTGCCTGGAGCTCTCCCTGAGGAGTGGCGACTGACGGAGAAAGCAGAAATGAGCTATCTGGGTCGAGAGAAATGTTCTTGTACTTTCTGTGGTAGTGGTGACATGTGTGCACACATTTACCAACAGTCGTTAAACTATAACTGCAAATTGGTGCACTTAATTGTATGCAAATCCACTTCAAGAAAGTTGACTTAACAAAACAAAAACACTTTTATTGAAAAAAGCTACATGATATAAAAATACTATCTTTATGATTATAAATAGGAACCTGGACCAGCCATCTTGGTAGGTAGGGCAGTCAGACACATGTATAATACCCTTATCTTCC
>NW_021877329.1:0-741 GCF_006229205.1 Suricata suricatta
AGAGATCATGACCTGGGCCAAAGTCAAGAGTCTATGCTCAACTGATTGAGCCACCCAGGTGCCCCCAAAGCATCTCTTTTCTAGGAGAGCTGCCAGTGACCTTACCAGGGCTCATGCACACCCCATCTGTGGGTCGGCTTCCCCACTGAGATGTCTGGTTGTAACAAAACCTCTGGCATCCTGATTCCCACTCAGTTTCTCCTGTACAAACTTCAGAATACGGACAGTCCTGATCGGGATATACATCACCAAGAGCACCATGACCTTTTCTATGGGATGTTTTCATGTCCTTGCTCCTTTGCTTTCTTTCTCAGTCCCGTATCATGACACAGTGGTGCCTGTGTGTGGTGTGTAGAATATATGCCTTTGTAGCTTTCATGTGTATTTCATTACTCCAACGTCAGAATGTTGTAAGCATAGTTGCTGAGGAATCATGTCTTTAAAATCCTACTACATACTGGCCTCTCTCCCAGGCGACAACTGACTGCCCTTTGGGATTATCTTTCTTGGTACAAAATTTCTAATGGCTTCTAATTTTAGTCACTGAGCTTGTCCCAAAGGCAGTGGTGATTGACAGACTCTAAGAGATGTAGACAAAAGATACAGGCTACAGCCACATCAATAAAGATATGCAGTCTCAAGTACAAATAAAAAACTAGGTGGGGTGAGGGCCACCTTAGGGGTCTCAGATCTTCACAAGATGCCCAGCAGCTGGTGACGATCCCATGGGGTGTTCCTCCC
>NW_021877330.1:0-741 GCF_006229205.1 Suricata suricatta
CTACACAAATATGGAAACAATTTTCTTCTATTAAATTAGTGTTATTTATAAAGTTCTCTTTCAGATTAGGTTAGATTATGTCTTTAATCCTCTAAGGAACTTTGTGAGATAAGCTTATTTTGCCATTACAACTGAAAACGGGATCTTGATTGCAAATGTCAGGCTAAATACAATGATTTACTTTCCAAACACAAAACATCCCACTGAAATGAAATATATACACCTATTTATATAGTTAGCTAACCATCTCTCTCTGTCTCTGTCTGTCTGTCTCTCTCTCTCTCTAGATATATATCAAGATTAATCATAGTGCTAGAAAAAAGAAAGGATTATACCAGTGAAATCAGACATGTTTGAAGATGGGTAATCATACAATTCTTGCTATTTGAAATATTTCCTTTTAAGGGTTTCTATTTGTTAGCATCAAGTCAATCATTGGTAATGCCACTGAGAATTTTTTGGTGATCAATACCTCTTGCACAGAAGGAAGTCCTTTGTAGATCTTCCATCTAATCTAAATTTGCTCAATACCACTTTTTCCTGTGGAACAAAAATCTTGAGTATACCAATTACTATGCTTTAGTTATTCTGACCATGACACTATAATTGTAATTGACTTTGGGTCAAATATCACTTTTCTTCAAAATTCCTCTTTTATCATATCAACAAGCAATCAAAAGTTTCCTTTTCTTAAATCAATATAGTTTGTACAAGAAACAGTAACTAATTTTGCTAAATAAT
>NW_021877331.1:0-741 GCF_006229205.1 Suricata suricatta
AAACTGAATCTTTTTAAACTATAATTTTGGAGTCATCAATTTTCTTATTACCAGAATAGTGTTTGGTAATCTTTTACAAATATATGACATTCTACCTCTGAATAATAATAAAAATTGTCTTTTAAGAAAATGTCTATATTTTATTTATGTCACCTTAAAAGTCAGGAGGCATACCATGTAAACAGGAGTTACCTCATTTTTTGTCTAATTATTTCTGTAATATCATTACATAGCACGTCAAGAGTTATGGTTCATCCTGACTTACTATCTAATATAAAACAAAAATGCATGTTGTTATAAGTGTATCTCTATCAGGAATCAATGGATTTTAGTAATTTTATGTTCATATTTTTCACAAGCTTCTTTTTAAAAATTTTTTTAAATGTTTTATTTTTGAGAGAGAGAAAGAGAAAGACAGAGACTTCATGAGCAGGAGGCGGGTGGACAGAGGGAGACACAGAATCCAAAGATAGGCTCCAGGCTCTGAGCTGTCAACACAGAGCCCGACGCTGGGCTTGAACCCACCCACCACGAGTTCGTGACCTGAACTGAAGCTGGACGCTCAACCAACTGAGCCACCCAGGCACCCCCATATTTTCCACAGCTTTCAAGTGAATAAAAATAATCATTTGCCATTTCAACCTTTATTTTTATACCTCTTTTCTTCTCCTTCCCTCCTTCTCTTTCTTCTTCACATGGCCTGCAACCACAGAGACTGGCTGCACAACAGAAGGAAAGAAC
>NW_021877332.1:0-741 GCF_006229205.1 Suricata suricatta
TTCACAGGCCGGGAAGGAGCACTGAGCTCCACTCTGGCCTCGGGAGACACGGAGCAGCTGGGGCCAGAGCTTCCCAGCACCGGGACCCCCCCGCCCCACGCAGGCCCCGGGAGAGGGTCCCTCCTCCGGCCTCACCTCTCAGCCGGGCTTTCCTGGGTGTTCCCTCCGCACATCATCTCCCACCTCCTCCGGAATCTTCAGCTGCTCAGCTGGCAACAGTTTGTAGCCTCTAAGGTTCAAATTTACGTAAGTATGTATAACATATGTGTGTGTGTGCATGTGCATATACATGTGGGCACACACATATGTGTATATGTGTCTGCGTGCGCGGTGTGTACACATGCGTGTGCATGTGTGTATATGTATGTGTCTGCGTGTGTATATGTGTATACACGTGTGCATGTATGTGTGTGCGTGTGCATGTGTGTGTGTGTGTGTGCATGCATGCATTTACTGGTCAGTCGGCTGTTAAGTGAGGTCCCAGCTGCAAACCGTCCACGCCCCACGGCCCTGACCGGTGAGACCGAGCAGCAGGACGCAGAGGCCGTCCCGGCGCCGGCCCTGCCCCAGCAGCACCGGGCACTCCCAACCCCTGCGCTATTTTCCGGCGCGTCCCCTGCGCGGCCTCCGCTGCGCAGCACGCAGGCTGTCTGAGCCTGGACAGTTGGAAAGCAGCTCTCAGTGGCCCCTGTGTGTGTCTCCCCGAAGCGCTCGTGCTCAGTCTGACTCACAGGAGGACGG
>NW_021877333.1:0-741 GCF_006229205.1 Suricata suricatta
GACTTCAGCTCAGGTCATGATCTCACGGTTTGTGGGTTCGAGCCCCATGTTGAGTTCTGTGCTGAGAGCTCAGAGCCTTGAGCCTGTTTTGGATTCTTGTCTCCCTCTCTCTCTGACCCTCCCCCAAGTTGTGCTCTCTCTCTGTCTCATAAAATAAACTATTAAAAAAAATTTTTTTAAGCAAAAAGAATGTTAAGATAAACCCAATATGGCGTGCATGGCTGGCTCAGTCTATAGAGTGCTACTCTTGATCTCAGGATTGTAAATTTGAGCCCCATGTTGAGTGTAGACGTTACTTAAAAGTAAAAATCTTTAGAAAGCACATTTACTTTAAGTTATTAGCTGAAGTTAGACCATAAAGTCATGTTGGCATTCTTATTTATGAATCAGTGTACCCTGTCTCATATGCTATTTGAATAACACTATTTACTAATGCTGTAGTTATATTGAAAACATTAGGCTTCTGTCTGTGTTCTAAAGGGGCTGACTAGTATCTGATCAACTCTCAATGTGAAAGGAAGGAAAAACCATTGGTGTGGGAATACAAAATGTATTACCTCTCACTAATCAACCATAATGGAACTATGAGAGTGGGGTGAATTTTGCTAAGACAGATCTTCATGACAATTTGAGGGATAGTTTATGCAACTACACCTAACAATTATCGGTGCTTCATTTTTATTTAAGTTTTTATTTATTTTGAGAGGGAGAGAATGAGCATGCACAGGAGAGGGGCAGAGA
>NW_021877334.1:0-741 GCF_006229205.1 Suricata suricatta
GTTGACCCCCCCACCCCCACCCAGCATTGTCTCGGAGCCTCCAAGGACCCGCACTTCGGATGCTGCTCCCCGGAATCTCAGCGCCCACCTGCTGTAAGAAAGGGCATATCGCCATGCCTCAGCTGGGCAGAGGTTTGCGGTTATCCTGCTGAGCAAACAGACCCTCCATCTGAGAAGTGAGAGGAGGGAAACACCATGTGGGGAGTAGCGCCCCAGAAGACCTGCATTCCGGGTGTGCTGTGTGTCACTCACCCACTCCGTCTTTCGTAGGCAGTACCTCTGAGAAAATAAATGTCTGTGCCCTTGGCTCCCTGCTCTCCTCAGGAGCCTCACTGAGTCAGAATATGCACAACAGTCTCCTGGACTAACTGACTAGGGGCGCCTGGGTGGTTCAGTCAGTTAAGCATCCAACTTTGGCTCAGGTCATGATCTTGTGGTTCATGAGTTCGAGCCCCACATCAGGCTCTGTGCTGACAGCTCAGAGCCTGGAGCCTGCTGTGTATTCTGTGTCTCCCTCTCTCTTTTCCCCTTTCCTCCTCACTCTCTGTCTCTCTGTCTCTCTCTCAAAAATAAACATTTAAAAGAATTTTAATAAATAAACAGACTAGCTTCCAGCCACCACATGCTTTGAGCCATCAGTCCTACTGGAGGCCGCAGCAGCACCCTGTGGGCTACTCAGGAAATGGCTGCCCTTCCCCCACTCAGGCCTCTGCACACATCGTGCCTCCCAAGAGCATCCAC
>NW_021877336.1:0-741 GCF_006229205.1 Suricata suricatta
TCTGAGGGGCTGAGGGACGTGATTCTAACCACTGACTTTAATGTGTAGTTGGCACCACTGTTTCCTTACATATCTTTTGGTGGCATAACTAGAGACAGGATATTAGAATTGGTGGATGATGGTATGATTTAGTGTGATAACTGTTATGCTTTTGTTTCAAATTATTTTAGGACTTTGTATTTAAAGTATTTGACTACTAAACATCTAATAATTTACAGACTTAAGATTTTAATGCTTTTACATTTTTTTAAAGTTGTATAATAATACCAAAAAAAGTTAAATTATTATAGAATTTAGGTTTCCGTTTAATCTAAATGATGTCTTGGACAATCATTTTAATGGGAAAAAAAATCAAAGGAGTCACAGTAAAAGATTAGGTTTTCTATTCAATTCCATGATCAATAAAAACTATGCTTCTTAACTTCCACTAAAATTTAGATTAAGAAGTACATCTTAAATAAGATTTACTTGTTCTCTTTGAAAAGTGAACCAGGTAGATTAAGTAACAAAACACTCTTAAATAGTCTTTGGAAATCTAAACTAAAAAAAATCCCATGAAATTTTTCTTAAGTGGTTTCATATGTAGTTTTTCATAAGAAAGTTTTCATAAGGAGGAAAACAAGAGTAAGAGCAGTCCAAGTCGACTGAAGACTCCACAGGAAACAGAGCTGTCATTCCCTCAAGAAACCACAGGGTGTCACCATCACACCACAAATAACAGCTACACTTGAAGCAAGAAAA
>NW_021877337.1:0-1550 GCF_006229205.1 Suricata suricatta
ATAGATGATACGTCATAGTTAATTGGCAGCATTTTTTCTTTTGTATTACACATATTACAAGTAATGACATTTTAATTTAGGATTATTTTTAGCCATGGCCTTAAACTGTATTCTGGAGTTCAAAGATGAGCAATGCTTTCTTTGTTCTAGCCTCCATCTTCCTCTCCACAAGGTAATGGATGCCTCTTCTTCAAAGATATGAAACCATTGGGCAACCAGACACAAAGGATGACCTGGCAAGAGAAGACTTTGTTTTATATATTCAAGAAAGATAAATCTCGGTACATAGGATAACTCTGAATTAATATAAGTGGGATTGGAGCAACTTAATGCAATAGATTGGCTTCCATGTTATACAGCTAAAGAAAATATGTGTCCATCTCAAAGAAGCCCAGCCTGTCATATAGCAAGGACATAGGACTCTCAGACAGATGGGACAATGCCTACCCAGATTTTGGGCAAGTCACAGTCCTTGATAGGTCCTGGTGCATGAAGAAGATGAAGGCCCCCAAAACTGATGCCATTAAACACTGGAATAACCCTCCAGTCTGATTCCTTGATCATTCAGAACATGTCTGATGATATCTTGGTTTCTCTGTGTATCCTTTCTGAAAGAAAAAAATGTGCTATCAGTACTAATAATACCTTACCCCTTTGGCAATCTGTGTATGTGTGTGTGTGTGTGTGTGTGTGTGTGTGTGTGTGTGTGCATGTGCATGTTTGACACACACACATGCACATGCACACAATAATGAATGAGTGGACATGAAATCATGAAATAGAGTGGAGCTAACTCCTGCAAATACAATGGAATCTAAGAATCTAAGAAAAAAATATGATAAGAATGAAGACTGTCAGCTAGATTTTGATGATTATAAGCGATAAGAATTGGCAACAGCAAGAGCCATGGGCATGTTTAAAGGAGCTAAACTTGTTCAAGTAGAAAGGAAGAAATGTAGTCAATGTTCAGAAGTGCCTCTGGGAACCCAAGGGCAAGGAAGCAGCCTGGCTCCCAGGAGGGATGAAACAGCCTGGGGGGTTGTCTGTCAGAGTCTTTTCATTTTGTTGTCTCCACTTGCTTTTCTCTTTCTCTGAAAACTGACTTTCTTTGCTTCTCTGGTTCACATGGAAGAAAACGTGGCCACCCTCCCAAATGGAGTCCAACGGAGAACAATACCTTTGTTTTGACTCCATCCATGGCACATAGAAATTAGCTCCATGTATTTCAGGCTCGATGGAAAATTCTTGGGAAGGAGCATATAAAAGTCCCAGCTTTGGGTCTAGTGAATACTCTCGGCCTAACCATCCAACTGTGCCTAGCCCCACACCTATGGACTGGAAGAAGGGGTCAGGGAGGTTGGTTTACTTTCCTAAGATGTAGGGGCACGCTATGTACTCAGTATACACCAACCAAAAGGCACCTACATAAATGGAGAATGATCAAATGCAGCCTTGAGTGAAATATACAAGTATATTTAGTCTATTTCATTAAGATGACATTGGGTCCCAATCCAAGGTGTGTTGATTCAAAGTATGATATAATATAATAT
>NW_021877338.1:0-741 GCF_006229205.1 Suricata suricatta
TCTGGCAATGGTTATATTTTGAATATTAATCCCACCTTTTCAAATTACGTGGAGAGGCAGTGACATATAATGGCATAAACCATTGTGGGACTTAGACAAAAGCCACTATTAAATTTGTTTTATCAACTGTTAAATGTGAATACTTCCTACCTGACAAAGTTGATGTGAGCATAAAATACCTAATGTATCTCTTATAATGGCTGGCATATAGAATACGATCATTAAATAGTAACCATTATTGCATCTGCAAATCTCTTTTCAACAGGTAGGAATTTCTCTTCATTTTGTTAACATACTATGCTCACAAACCTTTGTGCACCCAATTCTGAGGTGTGTACACAGATTATGTCCTATAGCTATATATTGGGTTACTAAGTTAATGATACAAGTTCTGATAACTATGGCAAAATCCAACTTGAATTTAGCTAGCTTTTTGAAGCAGTATAGTTTGATCAATTAAATTAAATCTCACATGATGATAATGAATTGGTCAGGATGGAAATTTCAGAATTGAAAATGTCATTGTATTCCTATGTTGATTTAATATTTTCTGCAAGCCACTTGTTAAGTCTCAGGGAATAAAGTACGTTTTCTTGTTCTTAGAAAAAATCCAGAATGTATAACTTTTTGTCTTCCTAATGTGATTAATTTTTAACACTTTTTCCAGGTGAATGGTTTAGATCTGGAAAGTAGACTTTACCAAAGATTTAAATCTTTATCTCATCTATATAAGTAACAATA
>NW_021877339.1:0-741 GCF_006229205.1 Suricata suricatta
TCTCTCTCTCTCTCTCTCTCTCTCTCTCTCCCCCTCTTCCTCCCTCCCTCCCCCCTCCCCCTCTGAAGGCACAGTGAGAAGGCAGCCATCTGCTAGCCAGGAAGAGGGCGCTCAACCATGCTGCCACCCTGATCTTGGACTCTAGCTTCCAGAGCTGCGAGAAAATACATTTTTGTTGTTTAAGCTCCTCAGTCTGTGCTATTTTGTTATGGCAGCCCAAACAGACTAATAACACTGGTAGACAAATGACCTTGGAGTCCAGAAGCTGATCTTACTGAGAGAAATGATACATGGTACTCTCGGGGGAAAGCTAGACATTGTGCTCATAGTATTTGAATCCTGAATATTTGGACCAATGCTTGGCCCATAGAAGATATTCAACAAATATTTATGAAGTAAACAATAAGTGAGTGGCTGGATAGATGGGTGGGAGGGCAAAACCAAATGATTAAGGGAAGGAATGGAGGGAACGAGACTGACCTTCACAGGAATGTAATTAATAATGTGAGATGAAACGTGCCTCTTTTTTTTTTTAATGTCTTATTTATTCTTGAGAGAAAGAGAGAGAGAGAGAGACTGAGCATGAGTGGGGGGAGGGGTGGTCAGAGTGAGAGAGGGACACAGAGTCCAATGCAGGCTCCAGGCTCTAAGCTGTTGGAGCCTGACGTGGGGCTCAAACACATGAGCCATGAGATCATGACCTGAGCTGAAGTCAAACACTTAATTGACTGAGGTACCCAG
>NW_021877340.1:0-741 GCF_006229205.1 Suricata suricatta
CCGCTGGGCTCCGGTCACTCCCCGTTGGTCCCCGACACTCCCCTGGCCTCTGGGGAGACAACCGAAAGTTGGGTGGCGCGCGCCTCCTCTCCCCCAACTGCGGATCGGGCGGCGCGGAGAAGCCGCCGCCCTGCGCCACTCCCCTCTGCGCCTTTCGGGAGCTGTCCTCAGAGTGGTTTTGCTGAACTAGCTGCTGGCGCCAAAAAGTCCGGGCGGCTTCGAGCGAGCAGGCCCCCAGGGTGCTGGGCGGGCGGGCGTGGATCCTCCGGGGGGGGGGGGGCCCTCTCTCTGTGTGACTCCCGCTAATTTGTTGAGAAGATGCGCTCTCCCATGCTTCCCCCCATTACTGTCCGCTGTGGACCTGGGCTTGGGATATTTCTGGATGAGATTGAGAGGGCGCTTCTGTTGCACTAAGCGCTGCTCTTGTTTAGCGGAGGGAAAAAGGAGGCTCAGGTGTTGGGTAGGGGCTATCATTGTTTTGTGATTGTTGTTTTTCTTTGGGCTGAGGGTTGTCAAACGTTGGGGATTTAGTAAACACACGTCCTGAAGTCTTTCATTTGCGGGAGACGAATTAGTTTCTAAAAGGAAGAGAACCTCCCCTCCCCCAACGTATGTTAAGGGATTTAGGTAGACCACTGGGAAACCAAGGGGGAAGGGCTTCTAGGAAACAACTCCAGGTTTTGGGGAAAGTGAGTCTTATTGATCCCAAGGTGTTAGCTGTTATCGCTCAACGGTGGTAAT
>NW_021877341.1:0-740 GCF_006229205.1 Suricata suricatta
TACTCAGCTGACCTCTATTCTCAGTATGCTGGGAACATGGGACTTGATCAAGTCCCAGGAGGCGTGTAGGACGGAGCCTTCCTGGTCGCCAGACAAGTGTCCCAAGCATCACGACACTGGAGATTTACCCACACATAGTTGCAAGCTGTTCCCGTCCTGTCCTTTCTCTAGCTGTAACTATTCTGATGCATCATTTGCTGTGCTCTCCATGCTGGCAAGGAGGGTATAAAATAAGATGCTGTTTTCAATAAAGTTTGCCCCTAGCCATCAAGTCTTGGTCCGTCTCCATTAGCCATCAGCTTTTGGGGACATCCACGTTTCTAGTATCTTTTGGAAACGTCCCTGTTTCCATCGGCCATCAGCCTTTGGGAACATCAGTGCGTCGCTCCTCGTCTCCCCAGGACCCCTCCTCACGGAGGAGAACCTACCACAGGTATATATCATTTTTATTTTACATCATTTATTTTTGAGAGAGCACGAGTCGGGGAGGGGCAGAGAGACAAGGAGACACAGAATGAATCCTAAGCAAGCACCAGCCTCCGAGCTGTCAGTGCAGAGCCTGATGTGGGCCTGGGACTCACAAACTGAGATCGTGACCTGAGCCAAGTCAGTCGCTTAATGCACTGAGAGCCAACCTGGCACCCCAGTGATGGGGTATATTTAAATTTGGTCTGCAAAACGTATTCTGTGCCATTTTTTTCTTTTACCTTCTGTTGTTTCAGCATGAATATGAAAAACTC
>NW_021877342.1:0-740 GCF_006229205.1 Suricata suricatta
ATGGGGGAAAGAAAAAAAAAATTGAGTCTCTCTTGTCTTCTGATAGCAGTTGCTCAAGGCGCTGTGCGCTGCTGGAAATGAGCTGGGAGCTCCTGCAGCCTAAGCGCGCGCCTAGGCCTCCACCCGCAGCCAACGCCCTATCGGGGGTCGTGTAGGTGTGGGCCCTATTTTTTCCTGTGGGCACCCAGGATTCGGGATTCGAGCAGCCAGTGCAGGGGGCGAGATGCACCGTGGAAATGCGGTGCGTGGTCCCGTTCCCAAAACCAAGTTCGAAGTGCACGCCCTTGGCGCAGCTGCAGCTGCCGCTGATTCCCCGCCGAGATGGCTTAGGGCTGGAAGCTGTTCCTTCCCTTGCGCCACCTGGGTTTGGGATTCAGGCTACCCAGCAGTTATCTATGGAGTGGGTTTCTCTCTCCAAGCGTGGCCAAGCGTTCTTTACCTCTTCCCCAGAGACAGTACTATGAGCGTGTTCAGACTCTCTGTCTCTTCCCTTTGTCTCTCAGGCTCCACACGCGTGCCCCGCATTGGGCTGGGGCTCCTACCTCCCCTGCCTGTCCCAGGCTGTCCCGTTTTCAGATCTCCCCAGTTTGCACTCACTCACTCAGGTATCCTTGAGGTTCTTTTCTTTCTGGAGTCCGTATTTTCTCCTTCCGCTCTTCCAGATGAGAGTAATGTCCTTCTCAGTTCGATAGATAGGGTGGACGGAATTTACAGAGCTCCCTTCCTCTCCGCCATCTTGG
>NW_021877343.1:0-740 GCF_006229205.1 Suricata suricatta
CCCCCCCCCCCCCCCCCCCCCCCCCCCCCCCCCCCCCCCCCCCCTCCCCTCCCTCGCTCCCCCTCCCCTCCCTCGCTCCTTCTTGCTTTCAAAAATAAACCTGAAGACATTTAAAATGAACGCCCTCGGGGGGCTGGCCCGCTCTTGCCCTCGGGAACCAAGATGAAGAGTGAAGAAAGAGGACAGGAGCTGTGTGTCCATGTTACATGAAGGAGGCTGCATGGGAAAGAAGCCAGCGACACGTTGGGGCCGCCGGTCTGGCCCGCTGGGGGGGGGGAGGAACCGTCTGCATCTGCAGTTCTGCTGCTTCCGAACCTACGGAGACCGTTTGCAGCCTTTCTTGGCGACCCCGGTCAAGGTCCGCATTTCCAGCTACCCTGGTCAAGGTCCGCATTTCCAGCTTGGTGGTCGGAGACAGAGCTTGCCCGTCGACAGGGTCCGGGGGACATGGGCCCTGGGGTCGCCTCGAGTGGACAGGCCTTATCCAGGGAAGCCCTGGGCCTCCCCCATCGTAGGAGGGGCTGCCTTCCTAGCCCACTTCACGGAGAGAGGCGGAGCAGATGACCTAGGACCGTGTGCCTGCGGCTCGCCCTTGTTGCTAAACGAGATTCTCTACGCTTCTTGGCAGCCCGCCTCCCTCTCCCCACACCTTCCCGCAGACGGTCAAGCGTCCGCCCTGTCCAGACCTGGACATCCCAGATCAGGACCTAACCCCACACACCCCTTCTCGGCCTCGCGTC
>NW_021877344.1:0-740 GCF_006229205.1 Suricata suricatta
CGGGTCAAAGGGCTTGCGGGGCTTCAAATCTTGCCAGCCCCGTGGAGCACAAAGCCCACTCACACCTCCTACCGCCTCCCCTGAGCAGCCTGTGGGGTCTGAGTGGGAAGCAGCCGCGAGGAGCCAGTAGGGAGAGTGCGATGGAGCCGAAGCTCTCCCGCCCTTACAACCTCGCGGCCGCCCCGGTTCCTCAGACGTTAAATCTCTCGAGTTAGAATGTTAATTGTACGAATGTCCTCCAAGCGTTGGCAGTCTTCAAGATAGCAACGCTTCCGGGCTTTTCCACAGCTGGGGCTGTCTGTGTAAAACTACTGGCCTGTGAGAAATGAAGGGCGATATGGGCACCGCTCTGTTGCTCCTCCATCCCCGTCCTTGACTCCCTTCGTTTCCTCATTCCCTCACCCTCATGTCCTTGCTTCTGAGCGCCTGCGCGCCCAACGGGTCTGACACACAAGAGAGCCCAGCAGTCAAGTGAGCCTCTTCTACTTCCAGAATCTTCCTTCACCTCGGTAGATACTGGTGCCTGTCACATCCCTGCAGGATGGCTTCCCAGCCCCCCCAGCTGCATCCTGCCCTCCTGAGGGCCCCCCATCTCTTGGAGGTGCCCCCCCACATTCCCACCATCAACCCCCAACTCACACAGAGGCAGGAAGCACCAGATGCCATGTCCACAGTCAAGGGAGCAGAAGCAGCAGCCGAGTTTAAATGCACTTGTCGGTTGGAAATCCCCTGCCTGGACC
>NW_021877345.1:0-740 GCF_006229205.1 Suricata suricatta
ATGAGAAAGAATGAAATATGGCCATTTGTAGGAAAGTGGATGGACCTCGAGGGTATCATGCTAAGCGAAATAAGTCAGGCAGAGAAAGACAGATACCATATGTTTGCACTCATAGGTCTAACAGGAGAATAGGAAAAACCTAATGGAGGACCAGGGGAAGGGGAAGAGGGAAAGAGCATTGGGGAGAGAGAGGGACGCAAAACTTGAGAGACTATTAAATACTGAAAATGAACTGAGGGTTGAAGGGGAAGGGGGAGGGGGAAAAAGAGGTGGTGGTGATGGAGGAGGGCACTGGTGGGGAAGAGCACTGGGTGTTGTATGGAAACCAATTTGACAATAAACTATTTTTAAAAAATTTTAAAAAAGAAAACATGAATTAGAATTACTGAAAAGAGAAATATTATATTATATCATCATTAACAATCTATGCTAGGAATTTTATTTCCATTAAAGGAGATGTTGTTGTATACAGGTAAGTTCAAGAATATTGAGGTGCCCTAATGTTTGTCTTAATTCTAGAGTTTTCAGGGACCTTTAAAATAGTAATAGATCTAAGAGAGAAAAGCACAAGCATCAATTCAATGACTAGTATGTGAGGGAAATTTTCACATTCATGCTGTAAATAATAATCCAAGAAACTTTGTGAAATAAGTATTCTCTTTTTTGCTCCTAGTAATTTTATAACTAAAACTACTAATAAAGAAATGGTAACATCTAAGTTGAATTTAAGTCAAACCAAA
>NW_021877346.1:0-740 GCF_006229205.1 Suricata suricatta
AAAAATACACTTGTTGGAATTAATTTAGGAATTTACTATCCCCGCATGCCTCCTGTTGCAGTGGGCAGCAAAGGACTGTCTTTCTCCCATATCACGATTCTCCCCATATGTGTATTGTGGCAGAGGAAGGGGTTATGTTGATTGTAAACATGAAACAACATACTTTTTGTCACACAGAATAAGCATACATGAGAAAGAAGACCAGAAGAAGAGGGAAAAAAAGGGAGAATGGCTCTTTTCCAGGTAAAAGTCATAGTTTCATTGACTGTTCTTCTTCCTAAAATGTTGCACTTTGGACTTGTTAACCTTCTCTGTCTCCGAGTTGTCCTGCCTAAATTGTTTACTCACACCCAAGACCTTCTCCCAGTCTCCCAGTCTCCCAGGTCATGATCTCACGTTCGTGGGTTTGAGCCCTGCGTCGGTTTCTGTGCTGAGAGCTCAGAGCCTGGGGCCTCTTCAGAATCTGTGTCTCCTTCTCTCTGCCCCTCCCCACTCATGCTCTGTCTCTCTCTGTCTCAAAAATAAATAAAACATTAAAAAAATAAAAAAAATGATTGTACATCTTAAGCATGATTACCAGGTTAAGATGGTCTTTCTAAGGAGATAAACATCCCATTTACTAAATGAAGATTTAAAATCAACTGTCTTGAACATCGTCAGCTAAAGGAAAACTTAGAAGAGGACTAAGAAATAGTAGAACAGTGTTTCAACAGATAGGAAATATCAGTAAAGAGATAGAA
>NW_021877347.1:0-740 GCF_006229205.1 Suricata suricatta
CTGGCGAAGGCGGCTGCAAACTCGCTGGGGGAGCGCCTGTGACTTGCCTGGCCACCCACAGCCTGAGCACTGGCAGGTGGGGTCTTGGCGAAGCCCACAGGCCCTGCACCACGCCCGTGCAGGGCTGGACACCTGCTCCCAGTGCGGCCTTGGCCCACATCCTCTGTGCTCTGACAGCCTCGAGGGAGAAAGCGGCCAGCCCTGGGCCAGCGGGTCAAGGACGAGGCAGCTCAGCCCCTTGTGATGGGGATGGTCCTCCACATTTGGAAGGGACTCCAGGCCAACAGGTTCCAGAGCCAGACAAGGCAAACAGAAGGACACCGAGGACTGCTGTGCTGGGAACAGGACTGGACACTCCCCACTGCCTGTGGCCCCCACTCTCTTACCCATGAGGCCCCCAGCCTGCAGACACCCTCTCTTGGGGCCCCTGCCCTTCCCTACTTTTTTGTCCCTCCTGCCTGCCACTCCCTCACGCGCCCCCCTGTCCAGTCCCCCTGAGTCTCCCAGTCCTTTTACCCTACTCCCTGCCAAGTCCCATCTCCCCCTTCTCTAGCACCGCACCCCTCCCCTTGCTAAAGACCTCGTCTTCCTCCCCCAGGATCTCAAACCTCCCCAGTGCAAGATCCCTCCTCCCTTCTCCCCTTCTCCCTCCAGCAAACCCCTCACTCCTCTTCCCTGCTGGGTCTCCCTCCCCCTCCTCCAGGACTCTGTGCATCCCTCCTTGACCTCCTCCTCTCAAC
>NW_021877348.1:0-1550 GCF_006229205.1 Suricata suricatta
AATCTAGCTAGGTTTTCTGATACCAAGCCAAGTACTCTGTTAAATCTTGCTGTCTCTGTATTAAAAGAATGCTTTGTCCTGTATTCTCTGCTCTGATAGGTGGAGAAAAATCCCTCAATTAATGATTCAGCTTAATATATATTTTTAAAAAATAGAGCCCTTATGCCGTGTCTAATACTGGTTGCTCACGCCATTGTTTTCTTAGGTTGGTCTTATGTATTGGCAAAACCACACAGTGGAAAGGCTGCTTATATCAGTGTTTTTCAAACTGCACGTTGTTTTATATTAGTATATCGAAGAATTACTTGGGGGAGGAGTTCTGACATTTCTTTTTATGAAAAACTGGAATAGAAAACAAAACAAAAGTGCATCTCACGTAGGAAGAATAAGCTTTGGTTTCTTTCTTTTTTTAATGTTTATTTGTGAGAAGGGGGGAGAGAGAAGGAGAGCAAGCTGGAGAGGGACAGAGAGAGAGACAACACAGAATCTGAAACAGGCCTCAGGTTCCAAGCTGTCAGCACAGAACCTAATGTGGGCTCAAACTTCTGAACCATGAGATCATGACCTGAGACGAAGTTAGAGGCTCAACCGACTGAACCTCTCAGGTGCCCCTAGAATGCATTTCTTACTGAGGTTCTGGCGAAAACCATTGTCCCAGTGTCCAGATGACTGCCCTGAAATACAGCAACTATTTTAGTCAAGGATTCAGTTATGTTCAAATGTACTACTTATCAAATAGTACAGTATATTGATCCATTTTAGAATTTCATTTAAAGGCTTTTTTGGGTGACGGCCAGTTAACCAAAATTACATTACCCCGGTGACCTAATCTTCTAGTATTCAAGTAGAAGAAATGTGAACTCTTCAGGGATTTGTTTTTTTATTCTCTTTAACCCCCGAGGATAATGTAGATGATTCCAATCAGTACTGGCATCATTAAAAGTCAGGCTGGAGGGGTGCCTGGCTGGCTCAGTTAGTAGAGCATGCAACTCTTGATCTCAGGATGGTGAAGTTTGAGCCCGATGTTGGGTGTAGAGATTACATAAAAATAAAACCTTAAAAAAAAAAGTCATGCTGGACCCTCAGCAAGATGAATTGGTTGGGAAAGAGGAAAGACATCACGAGTGGGCAGTGGGCAGGTGGAAAAACTGACTCAGCCCTTTGGTTGGCTTCTGGGGCAAGGCAGCCAGACCTCCCATGCATGTGCCACCCACCAGTGATAAGCAATTGGGAAATGCAGATGTTGGACTATATATATAGTTAACATTTTAAAGCTGTGGAGACTGATATTCAGAGAGTAAGTTGTTCATAATCAGCCAGTAAGGGGGGGAGCAAAATTTTAAGGGTTTACCAAATCCTAGAAATATTCTGAATAAATGTATGATGCTGAGTAAGTTCCTTAATAATAGTATCTACTGCATAGAATTGTTATAAGGATTAAATATGTAGTTAAAGCACTGAGCACAGTAAGTAGTAAAAGCACTTAGCACAGCCTTCCTACGAAAACCACTCAGTAAATATTAGCTATTATTTCTTTTTTAAATAATGAA
>NW_021877349.1:0-740 GCF_006229205.1 Suricata suricatta
AAATTGATTATAATAGAACTTTGCAATGAAACACTAAGCAACCAATAAGAAGATGAGGCCTGTTTCTATACAGTCACATGGAAGGTGTTTGTGAAAATAGAGGCCATGGACTGGTATGTTTTGTATGATACTGATTCCATTTTAATGGATATATATGGATATAAACACAGGGTAATTCCTGAGAGAAGTACAACAATCTTCACTCAGTATTATCTCCTGGGCTTACAGAGGTGAGCTGTTTGGGAAGAGGAGACCAGTGACACTTTCTTTTTCTCCCCTTCTGTATGTTGTAGATTATCTGATTTTAAAAATTAGGTGAATACATTCACTTGTGGTTTTCAGAAACAATAAGGCTATATCAGTTTTGATACAAAGTAAACTCTGACATTGCCTACTAAAATTCTCAATATTCTTGTACAATGTATAAATATAATTTTAAATGATATAAACACGTGCACGAGGTGGGTTTTTTTTTTTTTTTGCCAGTTAATGTTTCTCTGTAATCTTTAGATCAAGAATTAATCTGGTTCTGCATAGGAGATACAAATGTAAGATATGTGGGGTTGATGTAGGGCCTGAAAAATGGGAATGATAAAGATGATATGGCTCTACTAGGGATTATGTTCTGCAGGGAATAATGTGAAAGGGGGAATTAATGTGAAGTTGGGATCTAATGTGAAGAGTACTTCTAAATTATTGTACTAAGATAGTATGTGCTACAGTATTTGCTTATCATAAAA
>NW_021877350.1:0-740 GCF_006229205.1 Suricata suricatta
AGAAGGACAGATAACATATGTTTGCACTCATAGGTCTAACAGGAGAAACCTAACAGAGGGCCATAGGGAAGGGAAGGGGGAAAGAGAGTTGGGGAGAGAGAGGACACAAACCATGAGAGACTATTGAATACTGAAAATGAACCTAGGGCTGAAGGGGGAAGGGGGAGTGGGGGAAGGGAGTGATGGTCATGGAGGGGGGGGCACTTGTGGAGCAAAACACTGGGTATTATATGGAAACCAATTTGACAATAAACTATTAAAAAATAAAAGAAAAACATGAACCCCATCTTCCAGTTGATGTATGCCTTTGGCAGAATTCTGTTCTCATCTACCCTATAGAGACACAGAAAATTTGACCTATAGAGATGCCTGGGTGGCTCAGTTGGTGAAGTATCTGCTCAGGTCATGATCTCACAGTTCATTGGTTTGAGCCCCGTATTGGGCTCTACACTGACAGTACAGAGTCTGCTTAGAATTCTGTCTTCTTCTCTCTCTACCTCTCCCCCATTTTCACCCTCTCTCTCTCTCTCAAAAATAAATAAGTAAACTTTAAAAATTGCTTAACAATGAGTCACAAATTTCTCTTTAAGGATTACATCAAAGGAACTGTGAAGGCCTATATTAGTAGGACATGTGCACAGAAAGGTTGCTCCAGATGTAGAGCTGCAGGTGAATGGTGTAGATAAAAGCCTAGGGAAGGGGGAGCTGGACCTCTCAATGCCTCTTCTTCTACCTAAGGG
>NW_021877351.1:0-740 GCF_006229205.1 Suricata suricatta
GGGGGAAGGGGGAGGGGGGAAAAGAGGTGGTGGTGATGGTGGAGGGCACTTGAGGGGAAGAGCACTGGGTGTTGTATGGAAAACAATTTGACAATAAAATATTATGGAAAAAAAATTAAAAAATAAAAAAATTAAGAAAAAACAGATCTAATCTCAAAAAAAAAGGCAGAAGTAAGTAAAGTATATGTGAAATAAGATGGCAATATACATAAAAGCAATTCTTACTACTAAGGATGCAGAAGAATTACAATGTTTAAAAGCAATGAGGGGAAAGTGATGTGACCAACTGATAGATTTGACCAAACAAAATATCTAGACTCTCATTTAATTCCCTAAGCATGACTGTATACAACAGAAGGTTTAAGTGGCAAGTAGTAAACTCGGTGAAAAATTGCAATTCCGTTTTGAAAAAATGCAAAAAAATCAATAAAAATACTGAGATCCCAGTATAAAAATACTGAGATCCCAGTACAGAAAAGCCCCATACTTGCCAGTCCAATTTGTATATAGGAAGTAAATGGCTAACAAAGTCTAAAATCTCTTCATTCTCCTTGGTAATAAAATAATGGCTAAAATGTTTCTGGGCATATCCTTTCAGGCGCAGTAAGTGTATTATTTTTTTCTGGTGAATACCAAAAGTAGAGATGATACTTGAAATGCATGTTTCAAAAAAAAGCTGTCACAAGGGAGTATTTACCTTCAGGAGCCTGGTTTCTTCTAATAAATACAGAACAAGCTAA
>NW_021877352.1:0-740 GCF_006229205.1 Suricata suricatta
CTGTGAGCCACCTGCCTCTCCACTGCTGGTCCCCACCTGTTAGACATGCTGCAGTCCTCTCGACCTAAGATCTGCTCCTTCCATGTAGTCAGAAGCAGAGAGATGAACATGGAAAAGCCACAGCTTCCTTTTTACATTTTCCTTTCTTTTCATTTCACACACACACACACACACACACACACACACACACACACACACAGCAATGTGGATATAATGAAATTTCCAAAAGGTTGTGGGGTCATTAAAAGACATTCTTTGAATTCTACAGGAGTCTTCCTTGCAGTGCTCAGGGCTTTTTCTGCTACTCAGATCTAAATAACATCAAAGCTCAAGTTATTAAGACATTGCATAAATAATAATTGGAGATGAAAAAAAATGGTTCCCCACATGTCCTAGTACATATCAACTCTATAACCATAGTGGATCAGTTTCCTATTGCTGCTGTAACAAATCAACAAGACTTTAGTAGCCTAAAATATAAACTTAATCTCCAACAGATCTGGAAGACAAGAAAGTGAAGTTAGTCTTATGGAGATAAAATCAAGGTCTCTGCAAATCTGGTTCTTTCTGGAGGCTCCAGGAGAGAATCCATCCCTTGCCTCTTTCATTTTATAGAAGCTGCCATCTTTCCTCGGCTTGTGGCCATTTCACACCAACATCTATTGCCTCCATCACACTGCCATCTTGCCTCCCCCTTAGAGGGACTTTTGTGATTACATCTGGGGCCAACCCAGGTAATA
>NW_021877353.1:0-740 GCF_006229205.1 Suricata suricatta
TGTTGTGTGTGTCTTCACCTTCCTACTGGAAGACTTGCAGGCAGGAACTTTCAGGACATCTCAGCACATGTGTCTTCAACCAGAGGAGGCAGGGGAATGGTTTACCACCGGCGAGTGGCAGAACCCATTAGAAAGATGGGGCAGTGATCCAAAGGTGGCGTGGAGGCCACGCTTTCCACCTGGCTCTTCTCCTCACCAATTCGACTTTGACTCTGCATTCTTTCAGCTCTGAAAACACAATTTTATTCTTAGATTTATGGGATCCCGGAGCTGGAAGCCTTCTACATTCTGAGTTTAAAATAATTCTTTTAAAATTCTTTAAAGTCCATGTAAGCTTTTATCCTGGAGGAAAAGTTTCTGTGGAAAAGAACTGAAGGAAGTGGGTCCACGGGGGTCAACGCTGGCTGTGCATGGCTGCAGCTCACCCCGTTGTGCACTCAGACGTGCACCCCCTTGAGTATCACTGGGGCTCCCGGGAGCACTGCCTCTAAACCTCGGGCAGTAGAAAGCCCTCAGTGGTTGTTGGACGCCATTTCCGAAGTAAGGCAGGTTTCCAGGCAGGGGTCTCCCGCTGTCAGATGGCGACCCATGTCTACCCCCCCACTCGTATCAAGAGTGACTTGTCTTCTTATGCTAAAGATATGCGAATTGCACCTTGTGAATAAACTTACTATAGGAGTGTCTTCTTTTGTGATTATGGGAGCACAAATTACATTTCCTGAGAAACCTGTTTTTTTTTT
>NW_021877354.1:0-740 GCF_006229205.1 Suricata suricatta
AAACCAGCCGCAAGCAGGACACCGCGTGTGGTAACTCAAGGAAACACCCTACCTCTCACTGAAGACGTGAAAACGGTGCGGCCCCTGCACCCCCGTGACCTCGTCTGGCCCCGCGAGGGACGTGGTCCTGTCTTCCTGGAGCCCGCGGCTCCCGGGCCAGCACCGCACACACTCACCGGGGCCCCTGACTGCCCAGCACCGCACACACTCAGTGGGGGCCCGGATTCCCCAGCACCGCACACGCTCACTGGGGCCCTGTCTGCCCAGCACCGCACACGCTCAGTGGGGGCCCGGACTGCGCAGCACTGCACACACTCAGTGGGGGCCCAGACTGCACAGCACCGCACACACTCACCGGGGGCCCGGACTCCCCAGCACCGCACATGCTCACCGGGGGCCCGGACTCCCCAGCACCGCACATGCTCACTGGGGCCTGACTGCCCAGCACCGCACACGCTCAATGGGGCCCGGACTCCCCAGCACCGCACAGGCTCACCGGGGGCCCGGACTCCCCAGCACTGCACACGCTCACTGGGGCCCTGTCTGCCCAGCACTGCACACACTCAGTGGGGGCCCGGACTGCCCAGCACTGCACACACTCAGTGGGGGCCCGGATTCCCCAGCACCGCACACACTCAGTGGGGGCCTGGACTCCCCAGCACCGCACAGGCTCACTGGGGGCCTGTCTGCCCAGCACCGCACATGCTCACTGGGGGCCCGGACTCCCCAGCACCGCACAC
>NW_021877355.1:0-740 GCF_006229205.1 Suricata suricatta
GGGCCCAGAGGCCACACTGCCACTCCCTGGGGCTGCTTTGTAGACTCCTGCTCCCAGGTGAACCTGGAAGCCCATCTCCTCCCCAAACATGTCCTCATGGCCTGGCCCCTGGTGTGGCCAGAGGCAAAGTCACTCTCCTCTGATTCATAGGAATATCAGAAAAGAGACCTGAAAATTTTTCACATCCCATTCTGTCTAGAATCTTTTTCTATGTTGTACATTTTTCCCCCTCGTAGTCCCAGGTGTCACTATGGCCTGTCCGTCCTTCCACACCTTCTCCAAGTATGGCACATGATCATGATGTGTGGAGAGATTCTTCCCAAAGGGACATGGGGCTCATGGTATCAGTCTGCAGCTCTAACAATTGGTTGCCAGGGAACAGGTCCCTGGGGCCCCTGCAGATCCGGAGCCGAGGCCTTCCTGCCTAGACAACATTCCAGAAGGGAGACTGCTTACCACACCATTCAGCCCTTCACAGATGTGGGACTTTCCCATGATTCCTTTCTGTTGCCGTGTCGTGGTGCTGCACTGCACGTCCTATGTGTCCTATTCCCCTGGTCCCTCTCACCGGAGGAAATGCCTCTGTCTTCCCATCTCTACAATGGGCTGTATTGTTCGAAATTACAGGGTCGATGCTGTGAAGGCAGGGAGGTGCTGTCGATACTCCTCTAACAATCTGACCTGACATTCTAAGGTCAGGTCAGTCAGTCCCCACCTCGAATTCTCACATGAAAGCCATG
>NW_021877356.1:0-740 GCF_006229205.1 Suricata suricatta
TTCTGGCCTCTCTCTGACCTTGCTGCTGAGGTCCCTTAGTGCAGGAAGCCAAAGTGTGGAGATGCCAAGAAAGCCCACCTCAGAAAAGGATGCTGAGAGTTATTACATTGCCATTGCGATGGTAGCTGTGTCTCCAACCTCACCGCGTCTCTGTCCTTAATGCAAGAGCACGGAAGAGTGGCTTCCTCGCAGCTGTCGGGAGGATGCCTGACTTGGAGAACCATAAATCCCCCTGAAATGTCACCCCGCTGACACTTCTGTGAGCTTTCCTCCTGGCGTTCCAGAAGGGTTGTCCGGTAAGAGTTGCTCTGTCTAACCTTTCTCCCCTCCCCCACTCTCCCCCCGCCCCGTTCCCTACCTTCTCTACTGTCTCCTTCAAGTAATATCCTCAGAGAGCCCACCCTGGAGTCACCCAACTGGTGTTTGCTGTTTGAACACATGTGAGAGAATAAACCCAGATGACGATTTAGAATTTGCTGCAGATGACTTTTCAACTCAAGGGAGAAATACGGATGACTCACTAAGTGCTTTGGGACGCCTGACTAAGACTTTGGAGAGAAAACAAACTTCGATACTAAGGTTCTTTCTCACAAAAATGAAGTCCCAGTAGATTAAAATTTTAAAGTACTAGAAGATGTTCTGAGTGAATATTTTTGTAATTTTATACCGAGGACGGTTTTTCGTAGGAAATAAGAGCTGGAAATTTTAACGAAAACTATGGATTGTTTAAACAGAAAAAA
>NW_021877357.1:0-740 GCF_006229205.1 Suricata suricatta
AAAAAAAAACATTCCCACTTCCTCTGTGAGTCCCTCCTTTGGAAGTTATCCTTGTGATCTCATTTCTTGTAAATTCTTTTTCTATTGTCTGACATCCCCACCTGTAGTATTTGTGTGATTCACCAAGGACTGAACTTTTAATAGTTGAGTTCTATTAGAACTGGTTCTGGCTTAGGTGAGTTTCTTGCTTCCTGCAGTAGGAGACTTTGTAACACAGTATTATGCTCTAACATACTGCTTAACTTCGAGGTATGACTGTTATTAAATTGTGTTTTTTGAAGAGAAGTTGTAAAATGAAGGCGTCAACACAGGCAAACACATTTTTGACTCCTGTATTTATATCATCTAGTGCATGTGTTGTCTATTTCTTAAATGGAAAGATTTGGTGAGTTACCAATATATTTAGCATATTCTAATGTGAATTAAAATTTAGAACAGTGCACTAGAGATCTTGTTATAATGCAAATTCCATTCAGGAGTTCTGGGATTGGGTAGGAGTCTGCATTTCTAACAACACATTAGTGTATGGGCCCAGGGATACATATTTCAATACTAAGAAGTAGAACTCAAAGGCAGGACCTCTTGGAGGACTTGGAACTGAATGGGTTTTATAGCAATTACAGGTTCGACTAGAATAGCAAGAAAGCTGACAAGCCTTTCCAAGAATTTCCTAGTAGACAGCCATCTAATAGTTTCTCAAATTCATGGAAAACACATAATAATGATCTAAGAACAAACAT
>NW_021877358.1:0-740 GCF_006229205.1 Suricata suricatta
CGCGCCTGTGGGGATGTGTCTCGGCTCCTGGTTCTCAGGTCAAAAGATGAATTCCCAAGTGGGAATTCTCCTCTGGGGGATAGTTGCTGGAGCCGTGTCTCGAAGGCTTATGGTCCTGCAACCGAGAAGTCCCCCCTTCCTCACCTGGATGACTCTTCAGTTTGGCTGTCCCCACTGCTGCCTCAGCTCTGCTTCAGCAGGGATGGAAGGCCGTGGCTGCTGGTCCCACTCGTTCTTCTGCCATCGGAATGGAGGGACGGGGAGCTGCTCACTGTGCAGGGGAAATCCTGGCCAGTGGAGATCTGGACAGACTGGGGGACTCCAGGAAGAGGACCCCGAGAAGGTGTTTCTGCTTATGGACGCCCCCAGGGCTGCGGCTCGGTTGTGTTCAGCTGGTAAGGGTTCGGCGGGCAGCAGATGTGTCCTGCTAGTCTGCCATGCAGGCGTCCCCGCTGCCCGCTGCTCCATGTTTGCCCCATTCTCCTGGGACACTGGACCAAGAATACTTGTGTTGCATCCCATGTGACAGCCCCTTGTGTGTCCCGCCTGGGTTGAGAGGTAAACCAGTTTAATTCTGGTTGGGGCGGCTCAGCCATGGTGTTGGCTGTGCAGAACGGCAGGCCTGGCGCCTCTGCCTTTCAGTCCCTCCCGGGACTCTCCCTGCCTTTGCCTCCTCTGTCCTTTCTCCTATGCCGGAAGTGAGCGCCTCTCCTCGGACTTGAGAGAAGCTAGGTCATCAT
>NW_021877359.1:0-1550 GCF_006229205.1 Suricata suricatta
TAGTGGAAAAAGCAATACTTATTCAACAAGAAGGACTGGGAAACATCCCTTTCTAATACTCTCTAGTCAGGATTTCTCAGGTAAAGCACTTCATTATTGTAAGACATCATCTCCTCACCTTGAAACTGGGATCTCTAGCAACATGTAACCTATAAACCTTTTCTGATTTGCTTTCGAGCACCGTGAGGTTGGAAGGAAATAATTCCTAAACTTCACAATGTTATACAAATGAAATGCAAGTATCTTCATGGGATTCTTTAACCCCTGTAATAATTTGGTCTACTTTTGATACTGGAGATATACTATTCAAAAACTTAAATATATGATATATATGATCTACTAATATGCAGGAGAAGGGAGAAGGGAACATGTACAAATTACTTATAAACATCACTACCTATAGCCCAGGCAGCTCAACAGTTCTATTTCCTTTTTGGGGGGGGGGGGTTAACAGAAAGGTAACTAATTGTTCCCAAACATATTAATTACTTTGCAAACTGTGTAACACTGTAATTATGCATCCATCAATTATTAGAGTAGTAGCATTACTTTTTATAACAATATTAGGTACAAATACTCCTCAGTAGAGCCCAAACCTATCTTCCCCCGCTTCCTTCATAAATTGTTCTGCATCAGTATTTGCCAAGTTTCTCTTAGGTGTCTTACAGAAATTACTGAGAACAGCAGCACATAGAAAAGAAAGGAGGAACCTGAAAATCTCTGCACAATCTTTATGAGAGGCACATATTTGTGCAGCCCATGGGAGAAATGGTAACATTGCCAATTAAATCTGGAGGCAACAGCATACCTAGGAATTCAAAGCTGTTTCTTCATTGAAGCAAAGTGCCCAGAACGCCTGATCACATAAGCTTTTTCTTAAAGGAGTTACAATGCCCCATAAAAACATTAAAATAATGATCCTCTACAACTTTTCTAGAAAAACAGAATTTTAACATAAGATAGTATTTCTGTCTTCCTTGCAAGGACATCTTGCCGAAAATTGGCTGTAAGACTCTTCGTTGTTGCATAAAAAATGTGTATTTTATCAGGTAGTGCTCATTCTGTACTTACAGAAAATTGAAAGAAAGTTTACCCCTTATCTTAACAGAAAACAATTTTTTTTTCAGGACCAGAAAAGGATTGTTTTGTCAACCTGTATTTATATAGTCGTTTGTTTTTATTCATGTAAACATAAACGATGCATCAGGAAAGCCTGTTATATGCATAATCTAAAATAGCCTGACAGTTGGGGTAAAAAGTATGTGTAGAAAAAAAGGAAAGAGTGAGTGCGGAAGTTGCTTACATAACCACATAGATTAGTTTGCAGTTAAGAACAGCATTAGCATTCTGCAACAAAGAATGCATTACAATTTTGCAACCTTATGGTTTAAATGGTCTCTACAGAAGCATGTAAAAATTTAATTATAATTTTTCTTTCATTTATTGCTTAATAAAAGGATTTAGACTATTTCCCTTCTGGGGTGGACTAATTTACTAGCTGCTTTCAACCAATGTCAAAAATTACAGTGTAGTATATTATCTTATATTTA
>NW_021877360.1:0-740 GCF_006229205.1 Suricata suricatta
GTCAGGCTCTGTGCTGACAGCTCAGATCCTGGAGCCTGCTTCAGGTTCTGTGTCTCCCTCTCTCTCTGCCCCTCCCCTGCTCTCTCACTCTCTCTCTCCCTCTCTTTTGAAAAGAAATAAATGTTTAAAAAATTATAAATAAGTAAATAAATAAAGTAGAACTGATCAGTGCGACCTCCTCACAGAGTTGCTGGAGGGTCTACTAGATGAATGGAAAGCACCGGCATGGATGAGTAAGGTGCTTCCATAGGTACACAGTCAGCGCTCAATAAACATCACATTGTGGGCAAGGACCCAGCAGAATCAACAATGGAGCCGGGCCCGTGCCAGGGGAGGGGCTCCCATCTGTGACCCACGCGTCCTCCCAGCGAGCCCACCAGCAGGTGCCTTTCTTGTCCCCATTTTGCAGATGTGACAAATGAAGCCACGTGGGTTGAGTGTCATGACCACACGGTGACAGGAGCCCAGAACCTCCGAGCTAGAGCAACAGGCAGACACAACACGGGTTAGGCGGGGGACGATCCTCGGCCGTGACCAGGACTGGAGCGCTGACCCCTGAGCCTCGCTGGAGCCTGGGCAGCTGAGGAACGCACTACCCGGGGGCGCCTGGGGGGCTCAGGTCATGATCTCGTGGTTCGTGGGTTCGAGGCCCGCGTCGGGCTCAGTGCTGACACCTCGGAGCCTGGAGCCTGCTTCGGATTCTGTGTCTCCCTCTCTCTCTGCCCCTCCCCTGCTTGTGC
>NW_021877361.1:0-740 GCF_006229205.1 Suricata suricatta
TCGTGTGCCTGTACTACAGCATGCACTTTGTGTCATACACCTGTACTACAGCATGCACTTTGTGTCATACACCTGTACTACAGCATGCACCCCGTGTCGTGCGCCTGTACTACAGCACGCACCCTGTGTCATGCGCCTGTACTACAGCACGCACCCCGTGCCGTGCGCCTGTACTACAGCATACACCCCGTGTTGTGCGCCTGTACTACAGCACGCACCCCGTGTCGTACACCTGTGTTACAGCACGCACCCCGTGTTGTACACCTGTACTACAGCATACACTCCGTGTTGTACACCTATACTACAGCACACACTCTGTGTCATACACCTGTATTACAGCACGCACTCCGTGTCATGCGCCTGTACTACAGCACGCACCCCGTGTCGTGCACCTGTACTACAGCATGCACCCCGCGTCGTGCGCCTATACTACAGCACTCACCCCGCATCATGCGCCTGTACTACAGCACGCACCCCGTGCCGTGCGCCTGTACTACAGCATGCACCCCGCGTCGTGCGCCTATACTACAGCACTCACCCTGCATCATGCGCCTGTACTACAGCACGCACCCCGTGCCGTGCGCCTGTACTACAGGATACACTCCGTGTTGTACACCTATACTACAGCACACACTCTGTGTCATACACCTGTATTACAGCATGCACCCCGTGTTGTACACCTGTACTACAGGATACACTCCGTGTTGTACACCTATACTACAGCACACACTCTGTGTCAT
>NW_021877362.1:0-740 GCF_006229205.1 Suricata suricatta
TTCTTAAGCACTACTAACTGCTTGCTTTTCTTGAAGCTAGATCATTCTGAATATTTCCTGTTAGACCTATGAGTGCAAACATATGGTTTCTGTCCTTCTCTGCCTGGCTTACTTCGCTCAGCATGACACCCTCAAGGTCCATCCACTTTCCTACAAATGGCCATATGTCATTCCCTCTCATTGCCATGTAGTACTCCATTGTGTATATATACCACATCTTCTTGATCCACTCATCAGGTGATGGGCATTTAGGCTTTTTCCATGTTTTGGCTAAACACCTCTTTCTTATCAGGGAAATTCTGCTGCTTCAGGGCACCTCCTCCCAAACCCACATGTACCAGCAACTGTAGTGTTCAACAAAACAAGGTGACTTGTTCTCTATGGCAATGTCTTTCCTGAGAAGGTGTTTGGGGTTAATAAACAACAGGTTTACTTAATATATTATGGCTCGTCTTGTCCTTGTTATACTTGGAAGCCCCAAGTAACCAAACCAACCATGAGGAATAGAACTGGAGCAATTTGTGGACACTTGCAGTATTTTTAATTTAATTCCTTCTGCATATCGAGTGCATTGTCATGTTCTGAATTCAAAGAGTTTAACAAGATACATAGTGAGAAGTCTCCCCCGCCACCCTAGTCTCCAGTCAGTGAGTTCCTTCCCCTGAGGGCAATCAATTTTTTCAGTATACACCAGGGATATTATAGGCATCTATGAATATGCCCTTTTAGATTTTTCCCTT
>NW_021877363.1:0-740 GCF_006229205.1 Suricata suricatta
GCCAGGATTTAATATTTCCATTTAGTAGATAATATGGTGTTCAGAAAAGCTAAGTGACTTGCCTAGGGTGACACAGTTCATTAATGACAGAGCTGGTACCTGCAGTTTTCTGACATTAAACATGTTGTCGATGTGAAAAACCTTAAGGACAGAGGCTCAGGTGCGACAGTATTAGAAGGAGTTATCCGCGCTTTGTCTCCAGACTTAACCTGCCATGGACAAGACTGCTGCTACAGAACACTGTTTTGTAAGGACCACATTGCTCTTTCCTTTGATTTTGCTCCAGTGTCTAGACTCTGGAATATCTTTCATAAAATGCAGGGGAGTAAAGTACATGCTGTATCAGTATTCCCAGGGGGAAGGATTCCCGCCAAATTTTACCCTCACTCTTCTTATACTTTCCAGCCAGAGTCACCTCTTTGGGCTGTCAGCTGGAATCCTGCAAAGCAAAGAAAGCAGAAAGGTTTAAAATCGAGGGACATGGAGAGAGGCTTAAACAGCTTGGGAGGAATCCTACAGAAAGAAAGTGACTGTTGTCCTTCCTTCTGAAGCTCCTTTTTGTTGCCCAGTCTGGCTGAAAGCAGCAGGGTCTGAACCTCAGCCAAGGGACAAAGGGCGTTTTTTTGGCTAAGAGAACTAACTGTGGTCACGATGGGCCAAAACAGGAGGGAAGTATTTTATGTGGTAAAAGGGCCAACCAAATGTCAGAATTGGTGCCCACAGGATGTAATTTAATTCTG
>NW_021877364.1:0-740 GCF_006229205.1 Suricata suricatta
TCCCTGATAAAAATGATCCTTTCCGGAGCATGTCTTTTCTTCAAGGACCATAAACTAAGTAATCAATAAGAAAAAATGTAATCACCTATGGTATATAAGACACTGACTTCCTTAGTAAAGTGTGGTATTACCACCATTCACGTTGTCTGTCTTCTTTCTTCTAGATCTTGCGCCGACACCAACCCCCTACTCAGAGACCTTTAGACTGAGGTGCGTGGGCTGGTCCCCTGCACCATCCCAACATTTAAAATAAAGTTCTGGGGCCTGGGTGGCAGTTAAGCGTCTGACTCTTGATTTCGGCTCAGGGCATGATCTCACTATTTCTGAGTTCGAGCCCCACGTCAGGCTCCATGCTGACTATGTGGAGCCGGCTTGGGATTGTGTCTCCCTCTCTCTCTGTCCCTCCCTGCTTGCTATCTCTCTCAGAATAAATAAAGATAAACTTTAAAAATTCAGTCCTGACCATATTTCTAAAAAGGCAAAATAGTCCTTTTGCCCTCACTTTGCAGATGAAGAAACTGAGGCACAAAGTAGTAAAGCGAATTTCCGAGTTTGCAGTGGGGCTACAATCTAGGCCTGCTGCTTCCTGTTTCATTCATCCAGCTGTGTCACCCCCTTGGGAAGATGAACTAAAACCTCCTCTCCTCGTCTCCTCGATGACAGGCAGTAGTCGTGTTGGCCAGGACCTCATGGGATACTAAATAGGTTCAGATCATTTCCTGGAGAGCAAAACACTGCTC
>NW_021877365.1:0-740 GCF_006229205.1 Suricata suricatta
CTGGGAGGTCACCCGGCCCCTCCCTGAGCTCCTGAGCCTGTCTGTGCCTAACTCGTCAGCAGCGCAGAGCGCTGGAGAACTCAGATCACAATGCCTCTCTGCAGGGGGGGCAGACGGGCGCCTGCAGGCTGGGCTCAGGCAGGGCGTGGTCACAGAAGGGACCCACGGGAGGACAGAATCTGCTTTGCAGGCAGTGGCTGGGGGGAGTCGGAGATGGGGACACTTGGGAGGCCCGTCACTGCCCACCGGCGTGGCGTGGCGCCACAGGTGCTTTCCAGGAGCATCTCCCTGAGCTGAGCCGAGCTGGGGCGCAGGTCTGGGCCCGTCCCCCTCTGGACCCAGGCTCCCCTCTGGGCAGCCCCCCGACAGGCTCTCACCTGGCACAGAGTACGACAGATGCTCCCAGCTGCTGCTCACGTCCCCTGTCCAGTGGCCCGCGTACCGGCCGTGGCCCGCGAAGGTTGAGCGGGAGATCACAAAGGGGCGCTTCCCCCGCGCCCTGACCAGGGCCCTGGGCGGGGTGGGGAGACAGGGCAGTGGCCCAGCGCCTCGCGGGGCCGCAGGGACGCGAGAGCCGAGAGCCAGCAGCCTCAAGGCCAGGACACCGGGGAGGGCGGGGAGGCCCCATCACAGCTACCAGACCGGCCTGGGTGATGAGCCGTGTCACAGGGAGGAGGATGGTCGTCCCTCCAGGCTCCCCCTGGGAGTCTGTGCTTGGTCACGTGCCCCCAGCGAAGCCC
>NW_021877366.1:0-740 GCF_006229205.1 Suricata suricatta
GTGAGCGGCCAGGTAACAGTTTACTGGTAGAATGAGCAGCCGTCACTTATCAACTTCTGCTTTTTTCCTGAGAGACAGGAGGCTCTGCAGGAGCCAGGACCCCAGGGCAGAAGGGAGGGGGTTCCCAGGCCGCAGGAGAGCAGACGGGGCTGGGAACTCAGGCCCTGGAGCCTCGTCCCCCGGCTGCGGAGCTGCTCCGGTGGCCTTGAGCCTCAGCCTTCCTGGTCTCCTGCGTCTCGCAGGTAAAGTGGTCACAGGAACCCAGCTCACAGAGTGACCACGGGGACCCAGTGAGTTAGGGACGTGGAGAAGGACGATTTCCGTGGCCGTCATGGCCCGGCACTCAGTGAGCCCCGCTGGGCGGTGTTTCTATTTAAATAGCTCTCCAGCACATCCTGACCGTGGGAGGGGCTAAACAGGTCGAGGCTCGACTTTGTGAATCCATAATGATTTTGTCCCCGAGGCTGAGGCTCTGACAGATTCATGCCCTACATGTGGGGACAGTGGGGTCCGTCTAGGGGGACCAGGGAGCCTAGGCTGAGCGGATCTAGAACGCAGGTTTGGACCAATTTAAATACTCAGGTCCCCCTCGATCCACCACGACGTGTGTCCTCTGGTGACTTGTGCACGGCGAGTTCCCGCAGATTCACCGATGTTGCTAAATCCACCCCTGCTCAGGGCAGTCAGAGGGGGCGGGGCAGGACCAGGGCTGCAGGCCTCACCCTCACAGCACAGGTGTC
>NW_021877367.1:0-740 GCF_006229205.1 Suricata suricatta
GGGTTGCAGGTGACTCTTTGTCTCATCAGAGATGGAGCTTGTGTTTTGTGTCTTGTTTCTCCTATTGTCTTAGGGGTAGTTTTCAGATGAGATGTGGGGGAACAGAAAAGTCAACCTATAAAATCTTAAAACCAAAAGCATACGAATTTGTTTAAAAACAATTATGAAAAGCATCTCTCCAAACCATGAGAGTTTATAACAGTTGGTACCTGTGAAGCAAATAGGTCCGTTGGTCAAACTGATCATTTTCCTTGAGACTTGGCGGACTCTGCCAGGCTTTTATCTTTACAGTTAGGTATCTTAAAACTTAGGAAGATGTAAGCTTTTTATTTTTTTATTTTTTGTGTTTTGTTTTTGAGATGTAAACTTTTTAAAAGCAAAAACTGTTTAAATACAATGTCCATTAGCCATGATCATTGGAATCTCTTAGAGTAAAAAGGAGTATTTTATTGGAGGGTGGAGTTTCTTACTTTGAAATGTTAAGTACTTTTTTTTTTTCAGATCCTTAACTAATAGTTTGCGTTCCTCTTTCTTCCTTTGAACATTCTGGAACCTTAGAATCCGACTCTGTATTTCTCAGAGACCACCCCATTCTCCTTTCCCCTAAACAGCCATTCAGGCAACTTAACACTCAAAAGAGGAAACACTGGCACTTAATCAACAAAAGAAAGTTGTACTCCGTATCCTGTTTGTATAGAGACAAAAATAGCAGATTGAAGTTGATAATAACAATGTCCATC
>NW_021877368.1:0-740 GCF_006229205.1 Suricata suricatta
TTTAATAACCTTTGCCTACCTGTGTTCCTTGCTGCTACGGAAGTAGAGTATATGTTCTTCACAGAATCACTATAATCACAACCACTCTGGGTCAAGACTAAGCTAGGCACTGTACATATTTTGCCTCTAAACAGTGCAACATCCCAGTGAGATGTGAAGCTTTGGCAGGTTAAGTAACGGAATCACAGAACTAACAAAAGTTGAGATAAGATTTGACTCCAAGTCTATGTGACACTATAGACCTGTGCTTTTCTCCATAAATGCTTCTTATTTTAAGGGTTGGAAAGGAGAGAAAGTATCAAGAGAAACTCAGTGCTTATCAGGGTTTGGAAGTTGTTTTTGAACTACTAGATTCCTTGATACAGAATGCTGCTCTTTTTAAATTTTAATTAATTAATCAATGAATGTTTATTTATTTATTTTGTGTGTGAGAGAGAGCAAATATGAGCAGAGGAGACGCAGAGAGGGAGAGAGAGGGAGAGAGACAATCCCAAGCAGGCTCTGCACACTCCTAGTGTAGAGCCTCATGTGGGGCTCAATCCCATGAACCATTAGATCATGACCCAAACTGAAATCAAGAGTTGGACACTTAATCCACTAAGTCACTCAGGCACCCCTGCTGTTCTATTTTTTAAATTAATGTATTTAAATTTATTTAAATTCCAGTTAGTTAACATATGATATAATTGTAATATTAGTTTCAGGTGTACAATTTAGTGATTCAACACTTTGTTCAACAC
>NW_021877369.1:0-740 GCF_006229205.1 Suricata suricatta
GACGACAGCTAACTTCTAAATAGATATTTTTTTGAAGAACATATAAGCCCCAAGTTTATTGTTTTTATTTTGGTTAAGAAAAGTGGTGTTCTACCCAATAAATGACATTTCCAACAAAATTAGAAGGGAGCACTAGAAATAAAAGAGGCATTTATTTTATAATTTATTTTACTGTTTAAATGTGATTGAAGAAAATATGCATAGAGAAAAGTGTACATGCTGTTAGTGTGCTGTTCTGTGAATTTTCACAAACTGACCATACCTAGGTAATCACCCTCAGAGCAAGAAATAAAACATTACTGCCAACTCAGAACCCTCTTCTAGTCCATAACCTCTGAAGAGACACCACTATCTTGTCTTCCAACACCACATGTGAATTTTTACTTTATATAAATGCATTTGTATAGTATATATTCCTCTGTGCCATGTTTTTTCCTTTCAGAATTATACTGAATTTATGTTATTATGTTATGCTATTAGGTTGTTCCCTCTTAATGTATTTCACTGTGTGAATATAGCATACTATTAGCTTTGGGTTTATATTTGGCCACTAATCCCTATTGGCTAGAGAATTGGAAAGTATTTTCATAGGTAATTGATGTCCTGCTTCTCTTGATCAGTTTTCTGACATCTGATCACTTCAGACTCCTTCCTTTTTGAGGCTTACAGTCATTAAATTTCCATGAATGCTTTGCTGGCTCTGAGGCAAATCCAGTTTTCTTCTTGATTTCCTTGCTCAT
>NW_021877370.1:0-1550 GCF_006229205.1 Suricata suricatta
ACTTCCTAGCTGGGCTGCTTCACCCTGGCCCAACTCCCTCAACAGCGCCTCGAATGCAATTTAATTTTCACTGAATTACTTAAGATTATTTATTGAAAACCTTAGATGCTTTCTGCCAACTCTGCTGTTAAAAGACCAGTATCTTTTTTAAAGTTCTTGCTAAAAAATACTGACAAGTATAAAGGAGGGGGAAAAAAAAACCCATTCCTGAAAAAGGAAAGAGAGGGAAACAAAGCACAAGAGATTCTTAACTATAGAGATCAAAGTGAGGGTTGATGGAGGGAGGTACGTGGGGAGTGGGCCAGACAGGGGGGTGGGCTAGGTGAGTGATGGGGATGAAGGAGGGCACTTGTTGAGATGACCACTGGGGCTCATATGTAAGTGATGAATCACCGAATACGACTCCTGAATCCGATATTGCACTTTATGTTAACTCATCCCTAATCTCCCCACCCAAAGACAATACCACTAAAAGCTACTGCACATGTCCCCCCGGTTCTCCAGTTCTACATTTTCATCCCTTTCCCCTTATGTTTGGATTTTTTTCTCAAGTCTGTTTTCTACCTCACTGCTTGTGGTATTTCTCAGCGTCCCATTTTCTATTGATTCCTCTACAAAGGTTTTCCAAATGGGGTTAATAACTGTATATCACTCATAGGGTTATTTTAAGGATTAAACAAGCCAAAACACGTAGGCTCTGAGAACAATGGCTGGCTCCTAGCAAGTGCTCAATAAATACTAGTTCTTGTCATTATTTCTATGGAGGCTGGCTTTTACGTATTTCAACTCTGTGTAATCCGTCCTCCTCTTCCTTTACCTGATGGCCTGCTTAGCTATAGTTTCACACATGCAGCATCTTCTCAAGTGTTGTTGAAAGCAGAAAAACATTTTCTAAGACTGTCTCATATCTCACGGTCAATCTATTGCCGAGAAAACAATTCCTCTGAAGCCTTTGGAACACTGATTCCTTTCTTTTGCATAACAGAATCTCTTAATAGAACCATGGGAGACCCTTGTTTTCTGATAAGATAATCCAATAGGAATTGAGCTGCTTTCTGGCAAAATTTGTTGTGGATTCCCAAAATATCTTTCTTAGAGACACATCTTTGGACGGAAAATGGTCTGGAACGGATGGAGGAGGAAGAGGAAGACAGCATTTTATCAGTTAGGACATCCAGCAGCCCATGTAAAGGGACAGGAAAGTAAATATCTCTCTGGACCTCTACATGGATCCTATTCCTTGGAAACCCCTCATTTTCTAGAACCTCAGCCTGATGTCACAGTCACAACAAGAACAACCAGCAGGGCTTTCCTATGACCATTCCAGGTCCCTTGCTTGTGGCAGCTGTCTATATAGGGAGCAAAGGACAGGGGGGGTCCTCGGTAGCTGTTGAAATCTGAATGTTACCATCCACCAATCCATCAATTCATCCATTCAGTCATTCTATAAATATTAAATTGTTTTTGAAGTCTATTTATTCATTTCAAGAGAGACAGAGAGAACAAGTCAGGTAGGGGCAGAGAGAGAGAGAGAGAGAGAGAGAGAGAGA
>NW_021877371.1:0-740 GCF_006229205.1 Suricata suricatta
ATACAGACTTTGCATACATAATAATTGGAATTTACAGCATGTAAGATGGCAAATACAAATGGGCACCTACTACCACTCACTAATGTGAGAACTATTATATCTCAAGAAAATTGGGACCTCATTGGTTGGGATCCCTCAAAGAATGATTCTGATGAAGGAGGCAAATGATTATCAGGCATGACCTTCGATTTGAATGTAGAACCACACCTCTCATGAGCCTGGAGATGACTGCAAGGAAATTCCGACTAGTCTGAAAATGACTATGATGAATTACTGTGCCACTCAATTAGTCAAGCTTATGAGCTGCTATTAGGAAAAGTGTCAGGAAAGGGTGGCATCCAGGAACTCTTGGGTGGCTTAGTCAGCTAAGCATCTAACTCCAGATTTTGGCTCAGGCTATGATCTCATGGTCATAAGGTAAATCCTCATGTCAGCCTCAGTGCTTACAGTGCAAAGACTATTTGGGATTCTCTCTCTCCCTCTCTCTGTGCCCCTCCCCACATTTTTTAATCTCTCTTTCTCCTCATTCTCCTTCTCAAAAATAAATATATAAATATTAACAGGAAAGAATGTGCTCTTGCTCTTTTAGAATGGAATGTTCTGAATGTATGTGTTCAGTCTGTCTGGTCCAGTGTGTCATTCAAGGCCATTATGTCCTTGTTGAATTTCTGTTTTGAGGATCTGTCCATTGATATAAGTGGAGTGTTAATGCTCCCTACTATCATTGTATTAATATCAAT
>NW_021877372.1:0-740 GCF_006229205.1 Suricata suricatta
GGGCGGGGGAGGGGGGCGCAGCCTGGGGCCGGTCCCCGAGCGCGGCCCTCCCTGAGAAGCCGGGGCAAGCGTGGGCTCATGTGGAGAGGCAGCAGGAGCCCAGGGCAAAGCACCCTCAGAAAGTTTGGGCCCCGTCTGTCCCACGTCACCTGCTGCAGGTCCACACCTGCTCACAGCGAGCCTGCCTGGGCCGCGGGGCAGGGCGCAGGGCATCTGAACAGCCCTGTCCCCTGCACATGGGGCTCCCGAGACGGGGTAACGGCCTCTCTGCTCTCGGCCCTTCTGGGATGGCTCTGTGCCATGAGGCCCCCATCAGACCCCCTGTGTCACAGCCCCTGCTGGGCGTCCCCGTATCTGTGTTTGGTGGACACAGGAGACTACATGCCCACCGTCCAGGAGCTCAGGACCCCAGGTGGAGACTCGAATGCCCAGCTACCCACACAACGAGGTGGCTGGTGATAAACGGAACCCCACGGAGCTCCCGCAAATGGAAGGAGGCTGACTTCAGGGGATGGGCTGGGCGGCTGGATGCAAGGCGTTGGCTGGAGGCTCGAGGGGCACAGCGGTTCTGGGGAGGGGGGAGGGGGCGGGAGAGGGGGCCCACAGGAAGACGGGCCGTCTCACAGGGCCTGCGAAGCCCCAGGGACAAGGGGGGAATCCATCCAATGACCCCCAGGGCCCTCAGCATACCCCCAGAGCACGCAGTGAGAGAAAAGATGCTGAACTTAGCCAAGGGTCGA
>NW_021877373.1:0-740 GCF_006229205.1 Suricata suricatta
ATCCTCCATCCCCCTATTTCTCTGTCCTTCCTTGGCTTGTGCTCTCACTTTCTCTCTCAAAAACAAGGTCATGAAAAAAAGAACATACAAATAAAAGATACGTACAGTACATCATATCATCAAACAGATATCTAATGAAATGTGATGGAGGATGAGCTTTGCTGGAATCCTGAAGGTTGGACAGACTTTACTGTGGTGAAGATAATGAAGGATCATCCAGATAGAGAACCATGAACCAAGAAAACAACTGAATTGGAGCATGATTACAACCGCTGGACTTTGAATGTAGAGCTTACTGTGAGCCTCGGCTCTGCCCCTGTGTGATCCTGAAGACGTCATGTGGTTCGCTGGTTCTCATACTCTAATTTCTCTATGACCTAAGTGCCTAAGGATGCCTCTAGCTTGCGTGTATAAAGCCACATCAGCACACATAATTATTATAGTTGTTACTGTACTTTGCCTCACTGACTCACACTGCTTTATGAAAAAGAATGCACTCAGTGAATTCATAGGAACCCCTCTTTTTTCTAGGGGCCAATCTATGTGCCGATGGGCCTCATACTAGATAATCTTTCTCTCCAGACCCTCCTGTTTCTACCCATCTGTGGTTCTTCCAGGGGAATACTATACCCTAACCCTTCTCTTTAAAGGCCCATATGTGATTCTTCATAGAAGTGGTGATCTTCAGTGTTAGGTTTTTGTCTTCACTCAGGCACTGCCTCAAACTCCATTTTCTAATA
>NW_021877374.1:0-740 GCF_006229205.1 Suricata suricatta
ACTAATAAAGATAGCATTTGTAGAATGGAGGAGACTAAAATAGAGAAATGGTCACCTAAGAAGACATTGACAATTCTTGATGAATTGAGACTCCTGGATTTCCATCAAATAGTGGGAGCTACCTAAATTAGAATTTTCCACACATTCTCTAAAAACTCATACAAATCAACAGAAACAGGAAATCTTCAGATACCATTATGGCACTAAATTCATATGAAGTAAAGATATGAATTTAGTGCCATAATGGTATCTGAAGATTTCCTGTTTCTGCTGATGTCCTCTGGTCCTTTGTAGTCTTTACTGCTTTCCACTCAGAGTCCTCCTTAGAATTTTTTGCATGGCTGGTTTAGTGGTCACAAATTCCTTTAGTTTTTGTTTATCTGGGAAAATTTTGTCTTTCCTTCTTTTCTGAATGACAGCCTCTCTGGATAAAGGATTCTTGGCTGCATATTTTTCTTATTCAGCAAATTGAATACAGATCTACTACTACCCTTATGTGTCTACCCTTGTATGTTAAGGTCCCTTTTCCCTAGCTGCTATCAGAATTCTCTCTTTATCAGTGTATTTTGCCAGTTTCACTAAGATATGTTGTGGTGTTGACCTGTTTTTGTTGATTTCAAAGGGAGTTCTCTGTGCCTCTTAGACTTGGATGCCTGTTTCCTTCCCCAGATTCGGGATATTCCCGCTGTAATTTGTTCAAATAAACGTTCTGCCCCTTTTTCTCACTCTTCTTCTTCTGG
>NW_021877375.1:0-740 GCF_006229205.1 Suricata suricatta
CCTTCCTCTCTCTCTGACCTGCTGCTGCTCTCCCAAAAATTAAAAAGAAAAAGTATCCATCATTACATGGAGGGAGTTGTCACTACTGCTGAGTGACGCTCAACTTGCCGGTGGGTGTGGCGGGGCCACGGTGCCCTTGGCAGTTAGTGTCAGGAAGTCTGTCGTGCTGAGCTGCCCCTTTCCTGGTCCTCTGGCTAGAGGGCTGCCTTTGCTCAGGGCGGTTCTGCTACCTGTTGACATATTTGGGTTGTCCGTTTCCCCAGCGCCCAGTCCAGGATCCAGGAAGCAAAAGGGGAACTCTGGGCGCTCGCTGCCCTGTCTCCTCTTGGGTCCTGTGGTCCCCAGCCACCTGCCTCTTCTTGTCACTGTTTAACCTGTAGCTCATTTTAACATAACACCCAGGGATCTAAGCTGGACTTAACAGGAGCAATAGGAAGCCGGGCCAAGGTTTTGTCTTGACACTATCTGGGTACTGATTTTACACACGTGTACGAGTCATCTCCAGGATGAACTGCAAGGAGAGAAATGGGTGGGTTAGAAAGCCTACATATTTTATTTAATTTTTATGTTATAAAACCACTTTCCAAAAAAGCGCTCTAACCATGTTGCTTGCAACAGGGAAGTATATGAGAGGGCCGGCCGGCCGGCCCGCGTGGCCTCCAGCCCGGTGCCCTGCGCTTTGTGAGGCTTACTGCGCAGGAGCCGTGCGTGATACTGACTAACCCCTCTTCTCGTTAAGG
>NW_021877376.1:0-740 GCF_006229205.1 Suricata suricatta
CCGCCCCGGGGCTCTGCCCCCACCTCCCCACGCCCGCTCTTGCCCCCTCAGGAGCCCAAAGCCTCGATGGGCCTCCGGTGTGCTCCCAGGCACCCCGTGCTCACCGGGAGCCCTTGCCTGTGGCCACAGGTAGGGGAACTCCTGGGACAGCCGGGCTTCCGGAACCCTGCACAGGGGGCGCACAGAGCCCTGTTCTCAGCCAGGAGAGGGGAGGCACAGAGCGGATCCCCTGCCCCATCTCAGAGGGGCTTGTGGGGTGCCTTCCAGGCCTGGGCAACAGGCCTCGCCCAGCCAAGAGCCAGGGCTCAGTTTCCTCCCTCACCTCTCAGACCGCACTCCAGGGGGTGTGTCCAGTAGGTGGCCACGCCCACCCAGGGGCCCTGGCCCTGTCACCTCAAAGGGAAGCCAGCGCCTGGTGTGAACAGCAGGTCCCTCCGGCTTCCACATTCCCCGGTGGCTGTGTGGTTTGGAGGAGGTGGGGGGGGCATGCTGGCCCCTCTCTAAGGTCCTCTTAGACCTTGATTGGCTGCCCCTCACACAGGTGGGAAGGCGGCCTCGATTCAGGGACCGCCCCCTCCAAATGCACCCGGCTCTGGGTCTGTCAGCTGGCCCGGGTCTTGTCTGGTTCCCGAAAATGCATGGGTCCTGGATCTTCCTCTGACCCCAATCTGTAGATGATGGGGGGGGATCTGGGGCAGTCTCCCCCATCTCCCATCTGGGGAGACTTCACTGTAAAGACA
>NW_021877377.1:0-740 GCF_006229205.1 Suricata suricatta
CCATTCAATTACAGTGCTTACACTTGCCTGTACCATGCTTCAAAGTACATACCGATTTCACACCAACTCTAAAAATTCATGAGCCGTGCATGCCAGCCAGAATCAGGACTCTAAAATCCATTGGCCAACACTTTCCTCTTCCTTCAGTGGAGTTCCATTTCACACATTACCAATTAGAGATCATAAAATTCCTGAAAGAGGTAGGACTCTTCCTTATTGACATCCTAATCAGGATGAACATTTTAAAAAGTTATCCAACCATGTACTGTCTGTAACCTTTTACATCACTCCCTATGATAAAAATAAGTAAATAGATAAACACACAGAGATAAAGACAGATTCATTCTCAAAGCAATGACAGGTCAAAAAGCTAAAATACAAAACTTAAAGTAATATAAAGAAAGGTATAAAGAAATCAATATTTTTGTATTAACAAAATTTCAGACATCTGTGCACATTACATCAAGTATCACCTTTCTGGGAGCTACTTTGCACAGTTAGTGACACTGGACCAAACACATTGCGGGATCTGAGGCTGAGTGATGACCATTTGCTCCAGTGCTTACTACTGAAGTAGAAGAATACTTATGAACTGACAAATGAGCCATCAGAAAATGAATATATCATTTCTATCATTTCCAAAAGGTTGGGCATACAGTATATTTTATTTTCTAAGATTTTTAATCTCTGAATTAGTTTTGGTGAAGAACCCATTGATGTGTGAAAGCAACTGGTATAAA
>NW_021877378.1:0-740 GCF_006229205.1 Suricata suricatta
AGGCTAGCAATTAAGCAAGCCAACTGCGTAAATTAGATAACCAGGGAAGATACCCAACAGTAAAACCATGGACTGCAAGTAACTGGTTCAGCAAGTGTTCCACACAAGGAGCACGTATTTCTGGGGCGCCTGGGGGGCTCAGTTGGTGAAGCGTCTCACTTTGGCTCAGGTCATGATCTCACTGTTCGTGAGTTCGAGCCCCGCATCGGGGTCTGTGCTGACAGCTCAGAACCTGGAGCCTGCTTCAGATTTTGTGTCTCCCTCTCTCTCTGCCCCTCCTCTCTCTCTCTCTCTCAAAAATAAATAAACATTTTTTTAAAAGATGAGCAAACACTTCTAATAAATTTTAACTTGATAAATGAGCAATGTTTAGGCATTATAAGTAGAATGTGACATCCAATGTCACATGATAACAACTGAGCCAATGCTTTCTCTCTTTCTCTCTCTCTCTCTCTCTGGGGGATTGTGGGTGATCATCTCCCATGCTTGGATGCTCGGTCGCAGGCCATGGTATTTGGCAGAAATAGGTGATTCAAGTTAAACATTTTTGGCAAGAATATCTTACAAGTGATCTGTGTACTTTGTAATATATAGAGAGAGGTAGGCTCTAGAAATAGTCTCCAGAGATGTTTATATCCTAATACCTGGAATCTGTGAATATGTTGTCTTAGATGGCAAAATGGGAGTTTGAAGACATAATTAGTGATGGAGAGAATATCCTGGATTATCTGGGTGAGCCT
>NW_021877379.1:0-740 GCF_006229205.1 Suricata suricatta
TTTTTTTCTTAAATAGTTTGATTCTAAGTTTGAATATATATTTCAGGGTTATCCAAGAACCCTTTCTCTTCAGTGTCTACATTTTGTTTGATTTTTGCTAGCATTGTTTTGATTAAAAAATTATCCCCATTTCTGTTCAGTCACTTACTCTCTGTATGACCGTGGACACATCACTTCCCAAACTCTCAAAACCAGTTCCTCATCTGCAAAATGTTGCCAGTTGTAATACATTCTTCAGAGTTTTGGAGAAGATTGAATCAGGGAATTTAAGTAAAACTCTTAGCACAGTACCTAGCAGAAAATACAGTAAGTACTACCAATTGCAAACAAGAGGAAAAAAGAATAAAGCTGTACTTTTAAAATGACTGTAGCCAATAGTTACAAGTTTTGAGGACTTAACTATGTATTTATACCATGTATTTCAAACATTTTACAAGTAGGATCTCATGTGATCCCCAGTAAGTAGGTACTATTAGGTAAATAGAAAGTAGGGGTAGTTAGGATAGTATGTAAAACTCTCCAGTTTTACACGTGAAAAGTAATTCTACACAGGGAAGTTAAATAATGTCCCCAAGGCCACATAGTCAATAAATGGTGGAATCAAGATTCAGTTCTATTCAGGCAGTTGGTATTAGACTAACTCTGGATCTAGACTCCTATTTATTAAGCTAGGCTTCTTTTTTTTTTCATAATATTTTATTGTCAAATTGTTTTCCATACAACACCCAGTGATCTTCCCC
>NW_021877380.1:0-740 GCF_006229205.1 Suricata suricatta
GAGCCTGACGCCAGGCTCAAACCCACAAACCATGAGATCATGACCTGAGCTGCAGCCGGATGCTTAACCGACTAAACCACCCAGGTGCCCCGAGAGAGAAAGACATTGAAATTCAGGAGAAATACCAAACTCCCCTAAGACTTAACATAAACCAACCTTCAGAACGACATATCATAGTGAAACTGGCAAAATATAAAGATAAAGAGAGACTTCTGAAAGGAGCTAGGGAAAAAGGGCTTGACATACAAAGGGAAACCTATCAGAGTGGTTACAGACCTATCTACTGAAACTTGGCAGGCCCAAAGGAATGGCAGGAAATCTTCAATGTGATGAACAGGAATAATATGCAACCAAGAATTCTTTATCCAACAAGCCTGTCATTCAAAATAGGAGAGATGAAGGTTTTCCCAAATAAACAAAAGTTGAGAGAATTCATCACCACCAAACCAGCCCTACAAGAAATCTTAAGAGGGACTCTATGAGGGAAATGTAGCAAGGAATAAAGGTACCAGAGACATCACTACAATCATGCATTCTACAGGGAACACAATGAATCTAAACACATATTTTTCAATAATAACACTGAATGTAAATGGACTGAATGCTCCAGTCAAACTACACATGGTAGTGGAATGGATAAAAAACCAAACTCCATCTATTTGCTATCTACAAGAGACTCACGTTAGACCTGAAGACACCTTCAGATTGAAAGTAAGGAGATGGAGAAATATCTACCATGT
>NW_021877381.1:0-1550 GCF_006229205.1 Suricata suricatta
TATATATATATATATATCCTGTTTCCTTTCTTTTTAGTTAATAAGAACATTTCCTTTTGAACAGATACTGTGCTTTACTTCCATTTTCAGTTAGGTGTGGATGTCGATTTCTATGCAGATCCACACCTACCTTCGATTACAGGCAACCTCACTACCAGAGGTCGTGTTCTCCAGCAGCACCTTTGGCACGCCTGGGAAAAGCCTCCCCTCTGGGAGTCTGGAGGCCCTTTTTCATCTTGTGGCCCCTTTTACACTATAGAGGGGTAATGAAGTATGGCTTCTGGCACCATACCTATTAGTTATGTGACGTTGGATAAACTCTCTCTGTGCCTCGGTCTCCTTGTCTGTAAAATGGGTATAATATTTGTACCCTGCCTCATAGAGCTGTAGCGAGAGAATTGGGTTAATTTACACTGCGTGTTCACTTAGCACAGGGCCTGTAAACAGCACTTAATAAAACAATGGGGAGTGGCAGTGGTCCCCATGGTGGTGATATTCGTAAGAGTGGTTGTCACTGTTTTTGTTATTGCCCCCTCTCCCTGGGCGCATCCCAAAGAGCCACCACTACCTGTTGACCCCTGGGCGCCTGAGGTTGGGGGTTAGAGCCAGCAGTGGGGGAGGGGCAGTGGCTTAGAAAGGGGGAGAAAAGGGCAGCGTTATTAAGTATTCAGGGCATGTAGCCTTCAGAGCCCTGGAAATAAAGCTGCTCTATCAAGAGAGGGGGAAACAGCTAGCTTTTGTGGAAGGAGGTGTGGAGATCCGCTCCACAGCCCTTTCGGTCATCTCAAACCTCAGGGAGGAAGGTGAGCCTCAGAGAGACACAGATCCACTCCAAAGGTTTGAGGATTTCATGGACTACATGATAAGCTTGCACCCAGAAGACTCTAGATTCAGTGCCACGTCTTGTGATTCATTTCTTAAGCCTTGAGTGCATAGTAGGTGCTAAAGAAAACAGAACTTAAATCTAGCCCTTTAGACGTGCCCAGCCCAACAAGAAGGGGCAGCTCTTTGGGTCTCAGATTTGGATGAGCCGCGGGCATTCTTACTGGGTCCACTGAGCTGTAGCCTTCAGGCCCCTCCTCTTCCCAGGGCCCATCTGCCAAGTGCAGGGTTTGCGCTGGAGGACCCCAGGCTCATTCCACTTTTATTTATTTTTTTAATGTTTATTTTTGAGAGACAGAGCATGAGCATGAGCAGGGGAGGGGCAGAGAGTGAAACACACAGAATCCGAAGCGGGCTCCAGGCTCCAGGCTGTCCGCACAGAGCCCAACGCGGGGCTCAAACCCATGAACAGCGAGATCGTGACTGAGCCCAAGTTGGTTGCCTAGCCAACTGAGCCACCCTGGCACCCCAGCTCTTTTCAGTTTTAATGTGATACCCAGTCCACTTAAAAAAAAAAAAAGAGGAGAAAGGTTTCTCACAATTCTAAACAAGTCATTAGACTCCCCTGTTTCCTCACCTGTAAGCCAGTTATCGGTACCTGGTGCCCCTCCCTCCCAAGCTGCCTGTGGACATTAGATAGTAAACGGATTGTAAAACACTGTGTAAAT
>NW_021877382.1:0-740 GCF_006229205.1 Suricata suricatta
TGTGTGTGTGTGTGTGTGTGTGTGTGTGTGTGTGTGCACGCGCATTTTACCATGGTGAACAAGGGCTGAACATCAAAAAAATATTTTTGGTAATTTTCATTTCTTTTTCTGTGATTTAAAAAAAATGTTATTTTGAGAGAGTATGTGTATGTGCATGAGCAGAGAGAGAGGGATAGAGGGAGGGAGGGAAAAGACAGAGAATCAGAGAATCCCAAGCAGGCTCCACACTGCCAGCATGGAGCCTGATGTGGAATTCGATCTCATGAAGCATGAGATCATGACCTAAGCCGAAAATAAGAGTCAGATGCTTAACCGACTGAGTCACCCAGGCGCCCCTTTCTGTGACTTTCTAAAATGTCTCATGCCCATGTTTCTTTTTTAGGTTAAGAGTTAAAGACTTTTAAAAATAAAATAGAATATAATAAATTTTTATTACAAAAGTAACCAATATTTAGAAACATTAGAAAATACACCGCGACATTTGTTAAAAAGAAGTGTTGCTATTTGCATTCCAATCTTAAGTTTTTTATAAGAGAAAAATTTTAATTTTATGTGATCAAGTCTGAGTTTTCCATACAGAGAACAAACTGATGGTCACCCAGAGGGGAGGGAGGAAATAGGGGATTTAGTTCTTAGTAGTTTAGTTTGTCCTTCTTATTATTTACGCTTTCTGTGGTTTGCTTGAAAAATTGAAAAGTATGGTGAGAAATAAGACCCTAAATTTATGGGGCGCCTTGGTG
>NW_021877383.1:0-740 GCF_006229205.1 Suricata suricatta
CTGTTAACTAAACATGTCTTCTTCTTACCCAACTCTAAATCGCTCTCATTGTTACTCCTTCTATCTCTACTGCCCTCTTTTCCTTAGTCTAATCCACTAGTTTCCACATTGCAGAAGTATATTCAGTTTTGAATTAACACTTTTTCCGTGATGCCATGAATCACTATCTCAGTTCATTGTGATCCATGCCTCTCTGGACCCCAGGAACTTTTCAGTAACATTTCTTCATAACATAGCAATCATACTTTTTGTGTATGTATTATATTTTTTAATTATATCTAATACTTTAAAAAGGCAGGGGCATACTATCACACTCTTCTGAACTATGCTTTTTTAAACATTTTATTTTTAAACATTTTATTTAGAATTTCAGTAAAGTTGCAAAAATGGAACAGATTGTTCCCAGATTTCATTCACTGATTTCCTCCTAGTGTTTACATTTTGAATATTCACAGCATAATAATCAAAACTAAGATATTGGATTGGTATGATAGTATTAACTAATCTACAGAATTTATTCAGATTTTACACCCCCCTTTTTTTCATAAGGCATTTTTGTGCCCCTGGACCCAATCCAGGGTACCGCATTGCATTTAGTCTTTATGTCTCTCTATTTAATTACATGCATCAATATAGAACCATGAGTATTTATTTTACTCTATGAGTTATTGTCTAATTCCATTTTCATTTTTATGATTAGTGATCGGGAAATCTTTTATGTTGATTGCTATGATTTTGGA
>NW_021877384.1:0-740 GCF_006229205.1 Suricata suricatta
CTTACACAAATATGTACTTAGAAATGATAGAAATATTTAAGTAGGCTTTGAAGGTAATTTGATATTTTTTGTGGGTAATAACGTTTTAACTGGATGAGTAGTAGTTTCTTAAAAGTTGTTGCAACATAGAATCTGAAATATTTGATGGGAATTTTTCATACTGTTACATTGAAATCCATTGCTCTTTCTTATACTTTGAGTGACTCTTTTACCCACGCTTGATCTTGGAAAATATGGTTTGTTGAGTTAGGCACATATTCCAAATTACATATTTAATTATATTATATGAAAAATTGCATTTGTTAATGTCACTACCAATCTTATCTGAAAACTCTTTAATTATTCTGTAGCTATAACCCACAGTGGTGGTTTTATGCTTTCTAAAATTTGCATTTTCAATTTGAAGTTTGAATTTTATCTTTGGTAACAAATATGTCTGCTGTTTCCCTTGAAGTGTTAGCTTCACTGTGCTCATCTTTGAAGAAACATTTTTTGTTGTTAAATACTCAAGTCTGAATAAATGGTTTTGTTGTTAGTCATGGATCTCAAACAGTGACACTAATGCTTCTCCTTGAGAGAGCTCCTTCATTTCCTGTGCAGCCTAAGAGAGTGATGTATTTTTCTCATTTCATCACACAGAATATTTTTTAAAAGGTATACCTAAGGTTTGAGATTTAATAAAATTAATAAAAAGCCACTGATTCATCAAGGACATTTTACGTAAAAAAAAAAAAAAAAAA
>NW_021877385.1:0-740 GCF_006229205.1 Suricata suricatta
GAACCGGCACAGTCACCAGAGTCTCCCGAATGTGCTGACTTGTCTAGACTGTCCTCAAACTGTGGCATCTAGAAATAAATGCTGGGGCCCAGCTGTGGACTAGCTGATACCCCAAAAAAGGTACCTGTCCCCTTTGCCATTCTGGCCAGAATACTTCTGCTAATGTACTCGCACCATCGAGCCCCTATTTAATGCAGTTTGTGATGTGGTCCCAAGGGGAGGATTTATTATTAAGCATCATGTTGATAAATAGGGAGGCTATATCCAGTCTGTGCAGGTCGCCTCAGAGTATGATTTCCTCAATCCTCCCCGTTTCCTGTCATTGATCTGACAGTCGAATAAAATCATTCAAAGTCAAAGATCGTGGTCACTCCATCAGCCAGGGCTGGCCCAGAAAGCATGATGCTGGGAGGCAGACTTCCAGCTGACATCAACCGGCCACCGAGCTCAGCCCATTATAAATTCTCCAGATCCCAGATCTACGCCTGGTCTCCTCCTTGGGAAAATGCACCATTTTCCTCTGGCGACCACTTTGAGGCCCTCATTCTGACTGCACCTATTTCAGGGAACGAACTCCTCTTTACCCTATGACCAAAAATAAGCACAGGGCACAGGCTGGCCTCACCGGCCTCCGTCAACCACAGTGACTGGTCTCTGGACCACAAGTGACCAGAGGCAATTCAGTCTGAAGCAACACTGTGGAGTTAGAGGAAGGATGAACGCCTCTTTCTACAAGCACT
>NW_021877386.1:0-740 GCF_006229205.1 Suricata suricatta
CTAACTGATGTATAATAATACCTCATTGTGGTTTTGATTTGCATTTCCCTGATGAATAGTGATATTGAGCATCTGTTCATGTGCCTGTTGGCCATCTACTGTATTTTTGGAAAAAATGTCTTTTCAAATTCTCTGCTCATTTTAAATTAGATTATTTTATTGTGATTTAGTTACATGAGTTCTTTAAATATTGTCAAAACTTTGACTTCCATATATTTTCTCACATATATATGGCTTGCTCATATTTTCTCTTAATCAATAGGTTAGCTTTTCAATTTGTTGACGATTTTCTTTGCTGAAGCTTTTTAGTTTGCTGTAGTCCTTGTTTATTTTTGCTTTTGTTGCCTTTGTTTTTGGAGTAAAATCTGAAAACTCATTTCAAAGGTCAATGTCAAGGAGTTAATGCCTATATTATACTTGAATTATAATTAGTTAATTTTATCTATACTTATCTATAATTTTATCTATAGCTTATATGTTATGAATGTTAAACATATTTTGGTGGAAATTAACAAATAGTATCTAATTTATCTATATGTAGAAATGTAAAGGACTAAGACCAGACACATCCATTTTGAAGAATAATAAAATTGGAGGACTTTGCTCTAAGGGCTATCACAATGTATTGCAAAGCTACAGTAGTTTAGATAATTTGGTATTAGCACAAGATTAGACAAATGGATATACGGAAAAGAATAGAAACATCAGAGGTCATTTGTTTTCTTATAAAGTATAAAAAA
>NW_021877387.1:0-740 GCF_006229205.1 Suricata suricatta
AGAAAGCCTACTCTTCAATCACCACTAGGGAAAGCCTGCTCTTCGCAGATAAAAGATAGACAAATAAAGTGGTTAATGTGTAAAGTGCTTAAAATAGTTCCTGTAATAGAAACTATTATTAGATTTATAACTATCAATGATTTTAAATCAATTAATTAGTTAAATAAATAAATGTTTTTGAGACTATGGTTTGGCTAATGTTGAATATATATATTCATATATATATTTAATAATACTGTGACCTCAAGTATCTTACATTCTATGAGAGACACATGAAAAATTGATAAATTAAATATTTGGACTTAAAATAGTATCAAAAATAATAAAATATTTAGAAATAAATTCAAGATGGTGAAAGATTTGTACTCTGAAAATGATGAGATTGATGTAAGAAATTGAATAATACATAAATAAATGGAAAGATATTCATGTTCATAAATCAGAAGAATTACTATTGTTAAAATATTCATACTACTTGAAGCAATCTGTAGATCCAGTGCAATCCCTGTCAGTTCCAGTGATATTTATAACAGAAATAGGAAAAAAAATCCTCAAATACATATGGAATCACAAAAGACCACAAAGAGCCAAAATAAACTTGAGAAAGAAGAACAAAGTTGGAGGCATCATACTTCCTCTTTGAAACTTTATCTTAAAGCTCCAGGGGTGCCTGGGTAGCTCATTTGGTTAAGCATCCAACTCTTTATTTTGGCTCCAGTCATGATCTCATTGTTTCATGA
>NW_021877388.1:0-740 GCF_006229205.1 Suricata suricatta
TGGATCCCATTCACAATTGCACAAAAAATCATAAAATACCTAGGAATAAACCTAACCAAAGATGTAAAAGACCTATATGATGAAAATTATCAAAGACTTTTGAAGGAATTGAAGAAGACACAAAGAAACAGAAAAACATTCTGTGCTCATGGATTGGAAGAATAAACATTGTTAGAATGTCATTATTACCCAAAGCAATCTACACATTCAATGCAATCCCCATCAAAATTTTACCAGCATTCGCCACAGAGCTAGAAAAACTATCCTAAGTTTGTATGGAACAACAAAAGACCCCAAATAGCCAAAGTAATTTTGAAGAAGAAAACCAAAACGGGAGGCATCACAAGCCCAGACTTTAGCCATTCATTCTTTAGTAGAGTGTTCTTTAACCTCCATGTTTTTGGAGGTTTTCCAGACTTTTTCCTGTGATTGATTTCAAGTTTCATAGCATTGTGATCTGAAAGTGTGCATGGTATAATCTCAGTTCTTTTATATTTATGGAGGGCTGCTTTATGACTCAGTATGTAATCTATCTTGGAGAATGTGCCATGAGCATCTGAAAAAGAAAGTGAATTCCCTGGCCTCAAGATATAGAGTTCTAAATATATTTATCAAATCCATCTGTTTCAATGTGTCATTCAGGTCCATTGTTTCTTTAGTGATTTTCTGTCTAGTTGATCGATAGACTCCATTACTGTAAGTGGAGTATTAAAGTCCCCTACAATTAGCACATTCTTATC
>NW_021877389.1:0-740 GCF_006229205.1 Suricata suricatta
GGTATTAAGAATTTTATTGAATTCAGGAAAACTAAATAAATTATATGTAGGTATCCACATTTTTATTTTTTATATTTGGTTGGAGTGATGATAACAATATGAAAAGAGGCAGAGTGTGATTTCAAAGTAATGAAAACTAGCACATAAGTGAATTGTAAATAATAAGGAAATAATATCAGTATTAGCCAAGAGCAGATGGCCAATCTCCTACTGACTGTTCTGTAGAGTCAGTGAGAATGTGAAGCAACCCTGAGAGCAAGGGGCACCCCCTAAACATGTGGGCAACAAACCAAACGCTGTGTTTGGTCATATTGTCCACTCACTAAGATGCCACTTTTCTCTCCCTAGAAATCATGGGTAGGATATGAAGGCTGCTGTCCACATTGTGACAAATCATAAGAAAGAGGTCATGGCCCAGTTACAGATCCTCCTTTCTCAGAGAGTGACCCTCTTATTTCAAAGGTCATGGGAGAACCCCGGCACTTTGTGAGCATTGTTTCAGATGGAGAACTTTCCTTGGAGACTAGCCTTGGCAGAAGCATGGATAGCTTCGGTACACTACTTAATGCACATTTTAGAAATCTCATAGGTTAGTAGAAAAGAAAATGTGGCTTAACTCATCTAATATTAAAAGTATCCTGAATTGCTTCTAAAGCTCAAGCCAGCTTTAGATTTTCCTACTCATTTCTATTATGAATATCGCTATTTGCTCTATACAATCTTTACAGCAAGAAAGGTAC
>NW_021877390.1:0-740 GCF_006229205.1 Suricata suricatta
GGTGGAGGTGGTGGAGGTGGAGGCTGGTGTTCTGTTTGCTGTGGGCGGAGGTGCTCGGCGGCCTTGAACGGCTCCCGACTCCCCGCCTTCCCAGGCCGGGTGGTGCGCAGGGGGTTCGTCACTCGTGAGCAGGCGAACAAGTGCAGGAGTAGGTCGCATACCTGTGTGTCCCAGTGGCGTTGTAGTTGGTGAAAGGGTTCGTTTCCCTGCGGTTCATGTCCCGGTTCTGATTTGTTAACTTGTGTTCTCAGGCTGGTCTTGACCTCTGTGACATGCGGAGCAGGAGTGTGCTCAGTCGTTTTGGGCTCACCCTTAAAATCCCACAGAAGGGCCGACTGGGAGCGGAATCCTAAGACCACAGAATTTTACAGTGGGAGGAACACTTTTACTTATGAAGAAACTGAGGTCCACATTTAAGAGTTGGTAGAACAGCTCTGTTCCTTCCTGTTACACTCACTAGTGGGACTTTCCTTAGGTTTTATGATTTTGCCAGTGCTGTTCTTGGGTGAATTGGTATTTGATTTAAAAACTTGTACTCTTGCATTAAGAAAAGATTTATGTCACTTTATTATTTAACAGAATATTAGAAAATTGTTGGGTGGTTTATACTTTAAGCACAATCCATTTAGAACCTTGAAAACACAGATTGAGATTTCTTGAGACACTGTTCGGTAAACACAAGTTCAGATTGGTGCTTCATGTGAAGGGCGGCCGGTGGTCGTCTCCTGGTGCGAATCCAG
>NW_021877391.1:0-740 GCF_006229205.1 Suricata suricatta
AGGCACTGGGTATACGGCAGAGAAATCAAAAGAGCAGCAACAAAAACATCTCTGCCTTCAGGGAGCATGCATTCTGGAAGAAACACTGGATGGGCCAGTCGGCCCTCAGCACATCATTCAAGTAACTTTCCCAGCGATGAGGATGGGTCCTACCTAGTCACTGGCTCTCATCCATTGGCTCCATAGGAAACACAGGCTTGCCGGACAGAAAAGGGAGGCACATTTGTTAAGCACACTCACATGTCAAGGCAAGCTAGAGTAAGGACCACAGATGGGGCCTTTAGCACAGAGCGGACATACCTAGCCCATGCAGGCATTGAGACCATGACTTTGATAGCATTCTTAACATATACCCAAATGAAAGAGCCCATAGGCCATAAGCTACCAAGAATGCCAAACGTGCAAGTCCCCTTCTCTGACCCTCGCTCTGGCTCTGAGAGTTTATTTTCATATCTGAATGTCTTCTGTTTGTTCACTTGCTCATTTTATATCTGAGGGACTTGGCAGCGTCACAGGGGACAGGGCCACAGGCAGTTTGGGTCTCCCACTGCATCTGAGAGAGACTGCTTCCCACTGTGTGTCTCCAGGCAGTCGTGGGCTCTGGAGTCAGACCTGTCTGGGTCTCCCATCCTTATTTGCCTGCTGTGTGACTGAGAGCAAACCATCTCAGAATGGTTTCTGAACCATTCTGAACCTCTCTGAACCTCTGTCTCCTTATCAGTGATATAAAGTTGGTGTAT
>NW_021877392.1:0-1550 GCF_006229205.1 Suricata suricatta
CCTCTGTGCTGGCAGCTCAGAGCCTGGAGCTGCTTCCGGTTGTGTCTCCCTTCCTCTCTGCCCCTCCCCTGCTCATGCTCTATATCTCTCTCTCTCAAAAATAAGTAAACATTAAAGAAAAAGAAATATTCAAAAACTATTCATTGAGTATCCACAACCCTATTTTGAAACTTTAAGACGTAAATTTTTTTTCACATTTTGACATTTCTGAAATCAGCGTCAGTCTTAGGGTTGTTCTCTATCAGGCAATGACTACCATGAGCACCAAAACTTGCAGACTGAACGTCAGCATCTGGGAAGAAAATCTCAAAGACAATCATGAAGCAATCTTTAAGAAATATGACTTACCGACGCTTTTGATGGCACAATGATACCGGGTGGGAAATACTGTATATTGGCAAGGTATCATTGAAAGTTGGTACTGAAGACTTGCACTTCAAGTAAGACATTGTTTCAGGAATAGCTTAATAGAATATTTTGCTTATATTCTCAGTTTTAGTGTGTGTACAGTAATACATATGATAAACCTACGGTCTAAATAAATCTAAAAGAGCTTCTCAGTAAATTAAAACAAAAAGTCTAACACGACAAGACAGTATGTTCCAGAGCTTAAATGGCAGCACTGTTTAATTCTGACATACAGGAAATGATGGTGTATCTTACATTGATGTCATCTTAGATTCAATGACATATGGTATATGCTTGGCTCTCTTCTAGATGCTGACTGTTCAGCCATAAAGAAACACAGATAATGTCTCTGAAGCTTCAATTCTAAGAGGATAATCAAAAGAAACAAATAAGGAAAATCTCTAGGGAGTGGTAAGTGCTGGGTAGAAAATTAGAATTAGGTGATGTAAAAAAGAGGGCCTGGGTGGCTTCTTTAGATGATCAAGTTTCTCACCTCGTGGTGGAGACTTTAGGCTGAAGAAGTAACAACACTAGATGGGCAGAAGAGCCAGGCCAGAGGAGTTTCCCGAACACCAGCATTCCTGCCAACGGACCTGGGCTGGATGATGGCTTAACGATTGTGCCAAAGGCTATTTTTTAAAATTTCACTCTGGTGGCATCATTCTTATTTCAAAATGAATGTGGACTTTAGAGCAAACTACGGCATCTGGTCATTTTAAACAGAAATATAACTATCTTAGATAGGTGGTATTTTAATGCAATGAAACACAACCAAGTTTTAATGCAATAAGTGATATTGGGAGAATGAACCTTGAACATCTCTGTGAAATGTAGAGAAAGGAAGGAAGGATGGAGGGGAGGGAGGAAGGGAGGAAAGGAAAGGAAGAAAAGGAAAGATAAAGGAAGGGGAGGAAAGGAAAAAGAAAAGAGAAGCAAAGAAAGAATAAAAAAAGGAAGGCAGGCCAGCTTAATGTCAACTTTTTTACCCATCAATACTTTTGCCAAAGCTTTAAATAATTACAGAAAACTAATGTCATAATTGAAGATTATCAATTTGGAGTTTGGGCAAAGGGATAATTGACTTCATTGGCTTTTTATTCTTTCACAGGTATTTAGATAGCAGGTATTTAAAACCTGGAGTT
>NW_021877393.1:0-740 GCF_006229205.1 Suricata suricatta
GGCACCTTCTGTCTAAAGTTTTGGCAGGTCGGTCTTCCTGCCTCTGAGGTGCTGCGGCCGCACTGAGCGTCCTGCCGTCTGCTGGGGTAAAGCCTTGAGCAGCGGCATTCGCTACCCCCGTCAGCCTGGCCCCTTCCTCTCGTTTTGCTCGCCTTGGGGAGAGCCGGCGTGGGGACCCGCTCGTCCGTGTCGCCGTGGGTAACCCGCCTCTGCGAAGCCTGCGGCGTCGGACCATTGCATGTCCTAGACTTTCACGGCAGGGGCGGTGGAGCGGCTGGTGGGTCGTGGACGCCACACCTGGTTCTCGGACCCCCCGCGTGCCGGCCCCACATCCCATGAGCCCCGTTTTCCCTTCCCCTAGGCTGATGGCAGCCCCGACTCCAAAATCTGCTTCTACGACGTGGAAATGGACACTGTGACTCTCCTGGACTTCAGGACGGGGCAGATTGACCGGAGGGAGACACTGTCCTTCGACGAGCAAGACTCCCAGAAGTAAGACTGTGGTTTGGGAGGGTTTCAGTGAGAAACTAGTGAGACAGGCGGTGGCCGGGGTGTGCTCCCCGGGAAGGCCCTCAGCCGCCAGCGTGGAGACGGCGGCGAAGCCGGCAGCCCCGGCGGCCGGGATGGCTTGGAGCCCCGGGGCCCTGGAATTACCCGGCAGAAACGGGCTTGCGGACGGGCAGTGGCAGCCATGGCCCCACGGCGGCCCGGATGTCGGGCGAGTGGCCATAACTCAGTCC
>NW_021877394.1:0-740 GCF_006229205.1 Suricata suricatta
TGTGTTTTGCTTTCATGGCAACAGAAACTAAGCCAATTAGAAAGCCTACATTCAAAATGGAATTCTAGAATTGGATCATAGCTCTGCTATATTCTTGCTCTATTCATCTTTATGGCCTCTGTATAAAAATTATATGCTTTATTCCTGGTGATGGTGGATTACTGTAAACCTAACCAAGTTGTTGTTCCAATCTCTGCTGATGGGATACATCATCACAGATATTGACACTTTGGGATTTTGGCTATTGATATGGTGAATGTCCCTTGATACGGCAAATTATTTTTACTATCCACAAGTGAAGAGGATCAAAGCTATTTGCCTTTACATGGGGAGAATAACAGTACACAATCCCTGTCTCACCCCAAGGCTGTCCACTCTCTTGCTCTGTGTCATAATACACTCTTTAGAAATTTTGGTGATCTTACCATTCTGTAAAACATCTTGGCCACCATATTGATCACATCATATTAGTGCCCTGATGAGGATATCATCAGAATCTAGACGTTCTGTAAAGGTAGATAATACACAGAGGATATGCATGTACTCTACATGATTCACATACCTCCCACTTACAGCATCTTCATACGATTCCAGTAGTCTGGGACATGCTCTGACACCCATGTAGGGAAAAGGACTAGATGTTGAATTTTACCCTTTATCACTGTGAGAGATGCCACCACAGGTTTGATGATGTTCTTTGGGTTTTGGAGGAAGCATATCTGTACCTGGGGCTTGGATCT
>NW_021877395.1:0-740 GCF_006229205.1 Suricata suricatta
AAAAAAAGTGTTTCTGAGAAATTTTGAGGGAACTATGGATTCTCTTCATGGAGACTGAAATATACACATTATATATTTCACATATATATATATGACAGTGAAGGACTAAGGCCACTTAGACATTGCTTTTATTTGCATGGATTATGTTTCATTCACCAGAATACTTCTGTGGGCAGAGCCACTTGGTGACAACCAAGTATTTCACAATAATTACCCCAGTTCTTCATAGCAACCGTGAATGGAAGGTAGGCATCTGTGCCATATTTTGTGCCTGAGAACACTGAGGTTCTCAGAGATCACACTTTCATCTGAGGCCATATTGCCAACCACGCACAGTGCCAGTCAGATCCAGATCCTCCAAACATCTTTAGTGTTCAGCCTCTGTCTGCTCAGGACTCACTCTCTTGTCTATTCCTCTTATGACCCGTGGCATGTCTATGCTCATGGCCATTGGCACTTCAAATAAACTAGTGGTAACTTCGGCTGTTGCATACAAAGGCTCACTTTCTCTTCTCCATTTTGAATTTGCTCACACTCTGGTCTCAGTTGTTCCTCAATCTGTTTAGATTTATAACCCAGTTAGGTCTCATTTGGCTAATGTTTGGACTTAGTAATCCACCTTTAGACAAGCCTTCACAAGAGAAGGATGAGCAAGCCCACTGTCTTGTCCTGGTAAAGACCCTGGAACACCCCCCAGCCAGTACTTGCTGCCCTCGGAGCCTTCTCCTCTGGAGAGGCCC
>NW_021877396.1:0-740 GCF_006229205.1 Suricata suricatta
TAATCAAGTGATTAAAGTGAACATCACCGACAATAGGATTAATAAACACCAAGCATGGCTTGATAGGATGAAAGAAGAAATCAGCCTCACTTGTGTGCTATTCCGACCAAAGACATATAACCTAAAAATAAATATGAAGGAACATCAGACAAACCCAAATGGAGAGACATATTATAAAATTAATGGTTTGTTTTTGACATTTATGATCATCAATCATCAACTGAGGAACTGTTCCAGACTAAAAATAACTACTTTTCATTGCAAAACTTTTCAATTTTTTTAACCATGTGCATTTACTTCCTATTCAAAAGTTTATGCATTAAAAATTTTAAGCAAACAAACACAATTTTAAAACCATGAAGAGTTTGAGCCAGATATTCCAACTCTAGGGATATACTCTAAAGAACCACTTAAAAATATGCACAATGAGGCATATACAAAGTTGTTCATGGCAGCATTGTTTATAATAATGAAAAATAGGAAACAAATGAGCAGCAATCTTAAAAAAAAATCCTGCTAAATATCCATTTACAAAAACACTACGCAGCAGTTAAAAGGGAATGAGGTACATCCACATGTTATGGGTAGATTGACAAGATATCTACTGAATTAATAAATAGAATAGATGCTACAGAACAATATGCACAAGTAGATACCTTTTTATGTGAAATAAGTAAGCCATATATACTCTAGGTCAATGTATAGCACAGAATGTATACCATACTCATGGTGACTGTTTT
>NW_021877397.1:0-740 GCF_006229205.1 Suricata suricatta
GACCTGAAACCAAGAGTCAGACGCTCAACCCACTGAGCCCCCAGGCGCCCCTTCTCCCCATCCAGGCCAGGGAGTGTGGGCACCCACGCCGGTGTGCGCCTCCTCCCACAGTCCCCCAGAGAGATGTGACATGCCCGAGACCACCTAGTGGGGTGCAGCTACCCCAGAGGGCCCTGAACCCCGAAATAAAGTGGGCGTCCACCGTGAGGTAGACGCAGAGTCGTGTCCATCGTGTTTTGGAATGTCATGTAGCCATTACAGAGCGAGTGGGCTGGCCTGCAGGGACCCGCCCGGTACCATGGAGACAGAGCCGTGACAAGACCTACCCATCTGTCCTGCCCATTTGTGTATTGGGTTCTCCCCAGAGCAGGGTGGGGCTGACTCGGCTCATCCTCTCTGGGCATCTGGACCCAGCGAAGCCCTTGTCCTCAGCAGCCAGGGCAAAGGTGGCAGGGTCATGGTCACCCCCACCATCAGTTCTTCCCTTCTTGCTCTGTCAGACTCCTGATTTTTAGCTTAGCAAGTGGCCTCCCAGAACAGAGGCTGTTTCCCAGCCTCCTACCGCTGGGGGTGCCTATGTGGCCACATGCTACTAACAGAAGGGGACATGCAACATCAGGGAAGGGACCTTAAACAGGAGGGATGTGCCATTCTTTATTACTTCCTCTTTCCAGCTGGGTGGAATACAGTTGTAATGGCCAGAGCTCTGGCAGCCACACTGGCCCACAAGGAAAACTTGG
>NW_021877398.1:0-740 GCF_006229205.1 Suricata suricatta
CAGCTCGGAGCCTGGAGCTGCTTCCGATTCTGTGTCTCCCTCTGTCCCTGACCGTCCCCTGCTCGATGCAATCTCACACCTGGGACATGAGTTGGCGTGAACCAGAGTGGTCCGGACCCTTCTCGGTGACGTCTGTGCCAGAGGAGACCCGGAGACCGTGGTAAGCGTGCCTACTTGCTAGTGAGCGAGTGGTGTGTGCCCTGGGTAAGCTCCTCGGTGCAAAATCAGACCCAGACGGTGCGGAGCTACCATCGTGCTGTCCTGAGGTCCCCGCGGGCCCCGCAGCTGCGCTGGGAGCGGGTCAGTTCGCCCACAACGCTCCACTAGACATGCACCTGTGATGAAGGACGCGGAAAAGGCTTGTATGAACTGGTCTGGTCCCCGCCGGGCCCTGGGAGGAAGGTGCTTTTCTATGTGCTATCATACAGCGTCTCCCCGACCAGACCCTGCAAGGACCCCCTCAACCCTGGACCCGGTGGGTCGTCAGGTGGCAGGCTCCGCGTTCACATCTCCGCATCCTGTGCATTGCCAGGCACGGGTCATAGAAGGAATAAGAAGGCACTTTCCCAAAAAATCCCCCAAAACACTGGATGCATTTTTCTTGTCCTCAAAGCGTTCTCCAACGTGCATGTCTGACCGTGGGGTCCGGGGATGTCCCGGGGGACAGGGCGCAAGAAACAAAGTCAGAACGGTGAGCTTCACAGGTACACGTCACGTGTGAGCACAGGTGCACCGGCTTC
>NW_021877399.1:0-740 GCF_006229205.1 Suricata suricatta
AGTCCATGGTTCGTCTCCAGTATTCAGTAGTCTCCCTTGATCTGTGTCCCTCACTCTTTTTTTTAATGTTGATTTTCTTTGAAAGAGAGAGACACACTGTGAGGGCAGAGAGAGATGGAGACACAGAATCAGCAGCAGACTCCAAGCTCCATGCCATCCGCACAGAGCCTGATGTGAGGCTCAAACCCACGAACCGTGAGATCATGACCTGAGCTGAAGCCGGATGCCCAACTGATTGAGCCACCCAGGTGCCCCTTAGTAGAAGCATTTCTATAAAATTATTCAGTGTTTTAAAAATAAGCATATAAAGGGCTGCCAAAAACTAGATCCCAAATAAAGGAAAGTTACTTACTTCTTCTAGATTATGCACAATCCGTTTGTGGCTGACTTCCGTCCTGAGGCGCTGGAATTCCTCATCCAAAATGGGATCTCCTCTATCTAGCTGGGATTTTTAATCAACAAAGATATTAAAAGTGAATACAAATGCGCACAACATTGTATCTTGTTAAACGGACAGACCCATCAAATGATGGGCCGCACCCCACCATGAGTCTGGCTGGGAGCGGGTGACAGTGGTTTAAAGTGACCATTATCATTACACTCACTGTATCATTACACTCACAAGGGGTGGTTACAGACGCACAGACCCAGCGCTTCGTTTTCATAACCAGGGGACAGTCGCTCTGGACATCATTTCAAGACATTTAAAATACACAGGAAAGGTTTTAGAAAACCGTGTG
>NW_021877400.1:0-740 GCF_006229205.1 Suricata suricatta
CACCCCCACTACTTGGCTATCCTTTTATCTCCCTGTCCACCCTAAACTCTTTGTGGTTAGACCATGTCTTGTGTTTTCTGGTATTCTCTACACTGATGTAGTATCAGACATTCACCAGCTGTTGGGCTGAAGCCTGTGGGCAGGTTGGCTTGTTTAATTAAGACACTTAATTTTCACTCAAAGGACTTTTGGTCTAATCAGCCAACAGAAATCCCAGCAAGAATTCATCAAATATGATAGATGAGCAGGTAATGCCTGGGAAATGAGGAGAACACAGGTTTCGCTTTTACAGTTTCAAGGCCTTAGTATGTACTCTTGAGACAGCCCATTCTGTCATAGATATGAGAATACAATGGCACTGACTTTTAATGTTTGCACGACAAAGGTTCCTCCTTTTTAACATCCTTTAAGTTGGACTGGGGAAAAAAGGGTGGGTGGGAGGGTGGTATGGTATGCATGCACACACATGGAGAAAGGTTGTCTTCCTTTCTATTCCTAAACTCACTTTCTGCTGTTCTCAGAAATAAACTCTGACACCTAAGAAAGGAAACAACTGCTAGTATTGAATTACTGCGTGTCTAGAGGGAACAGCAAAAGAGTCAGTACCTTTGGCTATGTAGGCTTTAAGACAGCCAGATCCCGTATTTCATTATACTTGATAACTTAAAAGAGAATTGCTTTCATATACCCACATAAAAGGAATTGGCTAAGTCTCATGCCATCGCCTAAGAGAGTGACAC
>NW_021877401.1:0-740 GCF_006229205.1 Suricata suricatta
ATCAACCATCTCCACTTTCCCCCTCTATCTCACAGCGATTAGAAATCATAACAATGAGAGTGCTGGAGTGCCCTGCCTATTTCAAAAGCTCAGTGGATAAGCTCATGTCAAGATTTAACTGGCTTGTGGTCAAAAGAGGAAGGAAGAGAAGGAAATTAGTATTCTCTCAAAACCTACTAGTGACAGTCACTGTCCTACCCATGTGAGGTTAGTACTACAACCAGATGAAAAAAACAAAAACAAAACAGAATACCTGGAGACTGATGGCCAGAAGTGTGGTGGGAAGAGGGACAGACAGATTTATACTGCTCATTTCTTACAGGGACTGGTCCTGCCTAAGCATTCGATTCTGTTACAGAGAAAAAAAAAATACCATTCTGAAGCTTCCATCGGTTCTTTGTGCTTATAGAAGTAGGACCCAGAGTAAATACCCTTTGTTTGGCAGAGTGAGTATCAGCTTTAAAAGTGCCTTGAACTGGTGTGAGGTAGGGAGTGAGAGATGGATTGCTCTGTACATTCACAGGAATTTAAAGTTCAAGAGGGGAGAAAGATCTTTGTAGAAGGAGAAATCCAAGAATTTACAGGCAAATCTGTGTCTAAGGAAGAAACAGCCATGAAAATCCCCCACAAAGGGACACTAGCTGATATTGTCACTGGTTTTGAATTTACGTAGTTGCCTCTGTGGTGCCATGGTCCTAAACTATCTCGCAAAGTCCTTTCTACACAGTAAGCTTGTACTG
>NW_021877402.1:0-740 GCF_006229205.1 Suricata suricatta
GGGAAAAGGGAAGCTCATGCCCCTTTCTCATCTTCTGTTCTTGATATAATTTCAAAGCTAAATCTTTCTTTTTGTGTCTTGTCTTATCTGCTCTATCACTTCCCTGGCCAGGAATAGATTATACTTGTCATGTGCTACTCCTTAGATCAATAAAGGAATTTTTAATAGAATAATTATTAGAACATTTTTTCTCTCTTGTTGCCTCCAGAAATTCAAGATAATAGGAATTTTGCTTTATTAATTGAAATACCCATAGTATTTAGAATGATAAAACATTTATTGGTGAGTAAAGGGGCATTTTTAATTTTTTATAATGTGTCCAGTTTTATGCTACTAAGTGTGTGGGACACAGGAAACAAAAGATCTGGTCCCACTCATCAGAGGTCTTGTAGAAGACACAAGAGGTAATGATAAAAAGCAATTGTATTAACACTTAAATTGTATATAGTCTGGTAGTGTCATACAAGTTTAAGGAAAAGAGATGTCATTAAAAACTAGAGTCATGAAAGTCATGGAGGAGATTGGGTTTGACCTTAACTTTACTAGATAGATAAACTTGCTTATTTAGAGAACAGTAAAAGAACATGCACCAATTAAAAGAAAAAAAAATCAGCAAAAATACTTTCAGATGAGAAAACGTAGGTTATTTTGTGGTATGGTAAGTTTCAAAATGAGTAAAACAAAATGCAATGTGAAAATCACTCATTTTGAAATTTTTCTCAATTTGATAAGAAACTGCA
>NW_021877403.1:0-1550 GCF_006229205.1 Suricata suricatta
GGGGGGGTACCATTCAGACCTATGAAATCAGAATTTTGGAGGCAGGACCCAGGAATTTGCATTTTAACAAGCACCCCAGAGATTCTTACGCTAAAATTTGAGAGTCATTCCTAGCTGTCTAGGTATTCTCAACACCTTTCAAATAATGAAGCATATCAAAGGTTGTGCTAGAAAATATCACCACCGTTTTCTAGAGTAAAGAAGGAAGAGTTCCTACCAAATGGGGAGGCTCTGTTCTTCATCTAGAAGAAACTATAAAAATGTGAGAGGGAAGAATACTATAATTTCATTGGCTTAGGGTGGAAGGAGAGTGAAGCCTTAAAAACTCTCACATGTGGAAGAACTCAAATCCTCTCATGGTCTTTCTATGTCCTTTCCTCATGTCTCAGTGAATATTTGTACCCCACCATGAACTCTGGCGGTCTGGAATCCATCTACCTTCTAACACTGGACTATTGCATATGCTGTTCCATCCAGGGACTGCAGGGCCCCATTCTTCCAGGGGAAGACTCAATGCAAATGTCACCTTCTGCTCTGATTTGAGGTCACAGTGAATCACGTCACTCCTTGCACTTAGGGCACTTTCTCAAATGTTCTGCATGTAACTCACAAGTCCCTGATCTGTGTGTACAAACACAGTTATGTTAGTTATAACACCCGTCTTTCTTATCTTGGTAACTTTGTTTGCCCTGTGAGCTCCAGAGCTGCCCTCCTGGGTTCCAGAATGAGTCTGCACGCCCGGGTGCTGCTGCCGTTCAGCTACCAATTTGTCTCCATCTCCTCTTTCTCTCCACTTACACTCAAGGCCAACAGCAAAATCCCTCTGCACAGATCACCTGAACTCCAATCAGGTTGGCTGGCACAGTCCCTGTGTGCTCAGTCATTTCTCTCCCTCTCTCTCTCTCTCTCAATTGATAAGATTGGGCTTGGACACGTGTGCATCTTTTCGCAGAGTCAGTGCTTTACACTCCAGAGGTGCTAAATGGCCGGGGCACATAATTTTAAAACTGACAATTGGATAAACACTAGAATAAGCATCAGAGGAGGAAAGCCCGACCAGGGCTTAAGCTGAGCCGGCTGCACCACTGGGCGCTGAACCTGGCTCCAAATTTCCTGGCAGCCACAGCTTGAAGCGAACACCTGTTAGCCGGACGCCCTTGTTTTCTTTGTCAGACAGAAGTAGGGCTGCCAGATGCTTTCCACAAAATCCTAGATGCACTCGATACATCCTATCAGCAAGCTCAAATACTACTTTCTGAACCCGGACGCCCAGTCTAAGGCGTCCCTAAGGAATGGCAGAGAAGGGGCCTGGGGAGGGACCTCCTTTTGTCCTCGGGACTCCGGGCTCGCGGCAGTTTTGCTCAATCCCGAGCGTATGGGCCAGGAGGCCGTCAGCCTTTTGCTTTCTGCCCTCACTTGGGAAGGAGGATGTTGTCCTCGGTGGCTCTTCCGTTCAGGCAGCGGGCTGTGTTCGCAAAGGGGCGCAGCGCACAGCCTCGCCGCCGCCCCCCGCGGGTCTGCCACGGACCCGCGCGGTCCCTCCCCCCCGA
>NW_021877404.1:0-740 GCF_006229205.1 Suricata suricatta
AGCATCGCGAATCCTAAGAACTGCTGCACTGGACACTTTAAAACAGCGGAAGTGGTGAATTTATGTCACGTGAATCTTACCTCAGTAAAAAAACCACGTGGGGTGTCCGGCTGGCTCAGTGGAATGTAGGACTCCTGATCTTGGGGTTGTGAGTTCGAGTCTCCTGTTGGGTGTAGGGATTGCTTAAAAATCTTTAAAAAAATACAAACAATTAAAAAGTGATAGGCAACACGAATGTAAATTACAAAACGTGATAATAAAATGAACACTTGCGGAAAGTACTACCCGATAAAATTCGTAGACTTTTGAGACATATCCAATTTCAGGGGTGCCTGGGTGGCTCGTTCCGTTAAGTGTCTGACTCTTGATTTCAGCTCAGGTCACGCGTGATCTCACGGTTAATGGGTTCGAGCCCTGCGTGGGGCTCTGTGCTGGCACTGTGGAGCCTACCTGGGATTCTCTCCCCCTCCCCCTTCCTGCCCCTCCCTGGCTCTTTCTCTCAAAATGAATAAACTAGAAAAAAAAAAGAAGGATTTTTATTTTTAAGTAATCTCCCCACCCAGTGTGGGGCTCAAGCTCACAACCGGAGATCAAGAGTCACACGCTCCACTGACCCGCCAGCCACGCCCCCCAGGTTGCAGTTACTTCTAATTTTTGTTTTTTGTTTGATAGCAACTATCCTGATGGATGTGAATTGATAACTCATTATGATTTTGATTTGCATTTCCGTAACGTTTAGT
>NW_021877405.1:0-740 GCF_006229205.1 Suricata suricatta
TTTTTTTTTAGTTTGTCTTCTTAAGTCATATTTCAGAATATAGTAATTATTTACTTGTTTCTGAAGTGTGAATTTTCTTTCTTGAGCAGGAATTTGACGTAACTTAGGCAAAGTATGTTAGCTGGATGTTTTTGTGAGTGATAGAGATGGTTGAGTCTCTTCTGACATTACTTTCTATATACAACATAAAAGCAGTTTTTATCACTTTTATATTTTTACATAATTTTCTAGTCTAGTTGACTCCTATAATGAGACGTAAGTTTCTGTTGTATTGTGATATTTTGGCTTTTTTCACCTGTTATAACTTGTCATTAAAGAGTCTTTTGTAATAGCTATGAAAATAATTTAGGTGCCTACTCTTTGGCAGATGACACATTTTTTAGCAAACCTTTGAGCAAATTGTTATTTTATGCCTGAAGTTTATTTTAATTGAAAATGATCCCTAGGTCTAGGTAAATAGTTTAATTAATTTTATCCATGAGGCCAGTTATTGTTCAAGGACAAATAGCATTAAGATGAATCACTTGTAGGATGGACCTGTAAAGGACCTGTGTTCTGCTCAGACCTACCAAAGAACAAATGTTCTACTGTTTGGAAATGCTGGGTATTTGGGACTTGTTAACAAAGCAGAAGACATCATGATATTATTTCAGGCTCTTTGGTGCTTCCTTGTGAAATCACAATGTCTAAAGCAGTTTTATGGTATAATAGGTCTGATGTCTCCTCTCTTCTCCCTTCCC
>NW_021877406.1:0-740 GCF_006229205.1 Suricata suricatta
AAAAAAAAAAAAAAAAAAGGCTGCTATGTGCCTTACTGAGAAAAACATGTATTAGCTGAGCTTCCTTCAGGCATGAGTTGCAGTGTTGTTGGCTGTTCAGTATTAATGAATCAACAATATATGTTAAGTGTCTTTTTTTTTTAATGTTTTATTTTTGAGAAAGGGAGAGAGAGACTGCTAGCATGAACAGGGAAGGGTCAGAGAGAGAGGGAGACACAGAATTTGAAGACAGGCTCCAGGCTCTGAGCTATTTGTCAGCACAGAGCCCGACGTGGGGCTTGAACCCACGAACCGTGAGATCATGACCTGAGCCGAAGTTGGACGCTTGACCAACTGAGCCACCCAGGTGCCCCATTAAGTGTCTTTAAATAGAAACATGTATAAAACAAGATTATGTATTGATGGGTTGCTGATAATGTTGAGACCAGAAGCTTAGAGGAACCTAGCCCTATATTTGCCTTAGAAGCAATGGCTTAGTATTGGATAATTCATTGTTTACGGAGATTTCATAGAAATGGCCACGAATAACAAGAATTAACTGTTTCTTAGCACAGTGCTGGGAATTGGGGATGCAATAATGAGCAAAAGAGCCCTTGTCCATCCTCTTCATTCGTTGCCCTCTGTTTGGATCAAGTGATCACATAAGTAATTGTAAAATTACACTGTGATTAGTGCACTGAAATGAGGAGGAGCCACTTGGATAACATAACTTTATATAATACCCTTAATCCTCTATTTCT
>NW_021877407.1:0-740 GCF_006229205.1 Suricata suricatta
TAATCAAGTGATTAAAGTGAACATCACCGACAATAGGATTAATAAACACCAAGCATGGCTTGATAGGATGAAAGAAGAAATCAGCCTCACTTGTGTGCTATTCCGACCAAAGACATATAACCTAAAAATAAATATGAAGGAACATCAGACAAACCCAAATGGAGAGACATATTATAAAATTAATGGTTTGTTTTTAACATTTATGATCATCAATCATCAACTGAGGAACTGTTCCAGACTAAAAATGACTACTTTTCATTGCAAAACTTTTCAATTTTTTTAACCATGTGCATTTACTTCCTATTCAAAAGTTTATTCATTAAAAATTTTAAGCAAACAAACACAATTTTAAAACCATGAAGAGTTTGAGCCAGATATTCCAACTCTAGGGATATACTCTAAAGAACCACTTAAAAATATGCACAATGAGGCATATACAAAGTTGTTCATGGCAGCATTGTTTATAATAATGAAAAATAGGAAACAAATGAGCAGCAATCTTAAAAAAAAATCCTGCTGAATATCCATTTACAAAAACACTACACAGCAGTTAAAAGGGAATGAGGTACATCCACATGTTATGGGTAGATTGACAAGATATCTACTGAATTAATAAAGAGAATAGATGCTACAGAACAATATGCACAAGTAGATACCTTTTTATGTGAAATAAGTAAGCCATATATACTCTAGGTCAATGTATAGCACAGAATGTATACCATACTCATGGTGACTGTTTT
>NW_021877408.1:0-740 GCF_006229205.1 Suricata suricatta
CGGTGACTGCTGTCCCCTGGCAGGTGCCCCCCCCCCCCCGAGGGAGAACAGTGTGCCATGCAACTTTGCACAGATGTTCCTGACCCCAGGGTGGGGGGCTGTCCACGACCCCCATGGTGCGGCTTGAGTAAGCCCCTGGACCTGGAGACCTGCTCCAGGAGTCTGCAGTGGCCTTGGGGACCCTCAGAAAGGGCCTGTCTGCCCTCTCTCTCAACCGAAGCCTTTGTGCTTCGGGCTGCCTGGCCCCCGGGGGGCAGAGGTCCCTCTGCTCCTCAAGGGCCTGGCGACGGGCACAGCTCGGGACGCGCTCTGAAATGTGAGCTCTGGTCCTGACCTGGAGGGTGTGCTGGCAGGAGGGTTTCTGCTGAGCTTGGAATGGGATCGTCCCCCTCCTGGCTCAGTTTTACTTCCCTTGGACGCAGAGGGCCAGTCGTTAAGGCCGCTTGTGAGAGTGGGTCCTTGCTCCCACCCCGATAGTCCCTGCATGACGGGGGCCCGTTGACGTCAGCAGGTGCTCCTGCTTGGGGACCAGACTCATGGGCGGGGCCGGCCCTCTTCAGGGCCCTCCGAGGGCCAGCGCCTCGTGTAGCTTCAGGATCGTGTGTTAGGTCTGCACAGACCGGCAGCACTGAGGCTGGGAGAGAGCGAGTGGCCGGTGCAGGGCCCCTTGCTCGGCCGTCCGTCCGGTACTCCCCTCCCCTCGGCTCGTGGCAGGACAGGCAGACCAAGTTTGGAGGAAG
>NW_021877409.1:0-740 GCF_006229205.1 Suricata suricatta
GTAAATACTTACTTCACTTTAAAATATTTCTTACAGGGGCGCCTGGGTGGCTCAGTCGGTTAAGCAGTCGACTTCAGCTCAAGTCATGATCTCACAGTTTGTGAGTTCGAGCCCCACCAGGCTGTGTGCTGTGTGCTTGGAGTCTGGAGCCTGCTTCAGACTCTGTGTCTCCCTCTCTCTCTGCCTTTCCCCTGCTCATGCTCTCTCTGTGTGTGTGTGTCTCTCTCCTTCTCTCTCTCTCTCTCTCAAAAATAAACATTTAAAAAATTAAAAAAAATAAAATATTTCTTACAATGGTATTAATGCTATCATAAGGCATACGTTGACAACGATTTTAAGTTTCAGCTTTGCAGAAGTCAACAGACTGATTAGTTCAACATTCTAGCTCATTTAAAGTAATTTAAAATGTTATGCAATCAAAAATCACTTCTTTCGGATGGACTTCAGGTATGTACGCCTCCTCCAACCCAGGACTACTGCTACTGAAAAATAAGCCTTGAACAAAAGATGCTGCTAATATTTCTCAGTTTATTTCTACTGAGAGAATAGTGTACATTATCAACACCTCACCGTCAGATGCTTTGTACTCACGGCAGGTGAATATTTAAAAGCCATTTCTGCCGAGAGCCACCGTTTCCTACCGGCCTTTTCCGTCACCTAAGATTATCCTTTTAAATCTGTAGCAAATAATTTCTAGACGCATTTCTTATTAGAGCATTACTCCAGCCGGCACAAGCATC
>NW_021877410.1:0-740 GCF_006229205.1 Suricata suricatta
TAGGGGGTTGGGGAGACTAGGAAACTATAGGCCTGTGCCACTGGGGACTAAGGAGTAACCACAGTTCTCCATTAACTGTGGCTTTTTAGGGTGAGGCAAGTATAACTGAACCTGAGACCTACGGAGCCACTTTGGGAAGCCATCGTTAGCACGGAAACACTGGCCGTGGAGAAGACTAGTGAACTAGAGGGAACCTGGCTGTTCTTAAGGCACATCATTCTTACAGAAGTTTGACCAGCAACGAAATAAAAAACTTAAAATTATTATACAAAACAGAGGAAGTAACGTGACCACATCTCTTTGGACTGAGACAGAGGTCTGGCTTCTAGCCTCTTGGGAGTAGCATTTTTGGTGGAAATATCAGTGAGGTGCTTTCTTTTGGCCTCCAGGGAGTTGAGTCTGGAATGCCTGGAAAGCTTATTAATATCCAGAGCAGCTGGCAAAGGTATTGCATCTAATAAAATCTGGACATAGGAGTCAGTTTTAATTTTATCCCCATTGGAAGTAGGGACACATTGTTTCCATAATCTTCCAAAGTCATGAGTTACCCCAAAGGCATACTGACTATTGGTATAAATGTTTGAAGTTTTACCCTTGGCTAAGGGTACACAAAATACACACACAAAAATAAACTCAAATGGATAAAAGACCTAAATTTGAGACCGGAAATCATCAAAACCCTAGAGGAGAAAACAGGCAACAACCTCTTTGACCTCAGCTGCAGGATTTCGTTGTGTGAC
>NW_021877411.1:0-740 GCF_006229205.1 Suricata suricatta
AAAAAAAAAAAAAAAAAGATATGTGTATAGCTTATCAAATATTCCAGAATATATACATGCACACAAACTAGCTTATGGAGGAAAAATAAGTTTTTCATAAGTTTTACTAAAGCAGAAAATTTTTACCATATGTCTTAATTTGTATTGTAATGGTCAATACTATAGATGATTTCTTCATTTTCTAAAAGATGCAAAAATACTCAAATAGGTGGCTATGTAAAGTGTTTTTGTGAGAATTGCATTAATTGCATATAAAGATCTTTTATCTATGTTTGGGACATACTATTCTGTAACTCTTAGTATATAATTATAATTATAAAAATAAGGGAATAACTTTAATATGTTAATGAAAATATTACTTTAATGAGTTGGTAAAAATATATCTAGTTATTTGATTTCTGATGATTTATCTTAGTAGTACAACTTACAGACGTAAGAACAGATAGTTAATACATCTGTTGAACTCTCTTTCTCTTTGAAATTTCACAAGTCTTGAGCCAACCCTTGGCAGTTTCTAGATTTTAGTCAATTAGTACTGAAATTTTTAAATAGAATTCTAATGTAAAATTTTGTTGTTGATTAAAGTGAGACCCATATGCTTTAAATACTAAATGTGAGAATGGAAAAGTTATAACTCTATTTGGAAATTATGAGAACTGTCCATGAGTATCATTTATATGGAATGCTAATATGGCAGTAGGACTGCCTAAAACTCATATTCTTTTCAAAAAATTTTTATT
>NW_021877412.1:0-740 GCF_006229205.1 Suricata suricatta
CCATTCAATTACAGTGCTTACACTTGCCTGTACCATGCTTCAAAGTACATACCGATTTCACACCAACTCTAAAAATTCATGAGCTGTGCATGCCAGCCAGAATCAGGACTCTAAAATCCATTGGCCAACACTTTCCTCTTCCTTCAGTGGAGTTCCATTTCACACATTACCAATTAGAGATCATAAAATTCCTGAAAGAGGTAGGACTCTTCCTTATTGACATCCTAATCAGGATGAACATTTTAAAAAGTTATCCAACCATGTACTGTCTGTAACCTTTTACATCACTCCCTATGATAAAAATAAGTAAATAGATAAACACACAGAGATAAAGACAGATTCATTCTCAAAGCAATGACAGGTCAAAAAGCTAAAATACAAAACTTAAAGTAATATAAAGAAAGGTATAAAGAAATCAATATTTTTGTATTAACAAAATTTCAGACATCTGTGCACATTACATCAAGTATCACCTTTCTGGGAGCTACTTTGCAGAGTTAGTGACACTGTACCAAACACATTGCGGGATCTGAGGCTGAGAGATGACCATTTGCTCCAGTGCTTACTACTGAAGTAGAAGAATACTTATGAACTGACAAATGAGCCATCAGAAAATGAATATATCATTTCTATCATTTCCAAAAGGTTGGGCATACAGTATATTTTATTTTCTAAGATTTTTAATCTCTGAATTAGTTTTGGTGAAGAACCCATTGATGTGTGAAAGCAACTGGTATAAA
>NW_021877413.1:0-740 GCF_006229205.1 Suricata suricatta
GCCAGGATTTAATATTTCCATTTAGTAGATAATATGGTGTTCAGAAAAGCTAAGTGACTTGCCTAGGGTGACACAGTTCATTAATGACAGAGCTGGTACCTGCAGTTTTCTGACATTAAACATGTTGTCGATGTGAAAAACCTTAAGGGCAGAGGCTCAGGTGCGACAGTATTAGAAGGAGTTATCCGCGCTTTGTCTCCAGACTTAACCTGCCATGGACAAGACTGCTGCTACAGAACACTGTTTTGTAAGGACCACATTGCTCTTTCCTTTGATTTTGCTCCAGTGTCTAGACTCTGGAATATCTTTCATAAAATGCAGGGGAGTAAAGTACATGCTGTATCAGTATTCCCAGGGGGAAGGATTCCCGCCAAATTTTACCCTCACTCTTCTTATACTTTCCAGCCAGAGTCACCTCTTTGGGCTGTCAGCTGGAATCCTGCAAAGCAAAGAAAGCAGAAAGGTTTAAAATCGAGGGACATGGAGAGAGGCTTAAACAGCTTGGGAGGAATCCTACAGAAAGAAAGTGACTGTTGTCCTTCCTTCTGAAGCTCCTTTTTGTTGCCCAGTCTGGCTGAAAGCAGCAGGCTCTGAACCTCAGCCAAGGGACAAAGGGCGTTTTTTTGGCTAAGAGAACTAACTGTGGTCACGATGGGCCAAAACAGGAGGGAAGTATTTTATGTGGTAAAAGGGCCAACCAAATGTCAGAATTGGTGCCCACAGGATGTAATTTAATTCTG
>NW_021877414.1:0-1549 GCF_006229205.1 Suricata suricatta
CCCCCTAGAGTGTGGAGATTACTTAAAAAAATAAAATCTTGAGGGGCACCTGGGTGTCTCAGTTGGTTAAGTGTCCGACCTCGGCTCAGGTCATGATCTCATGGTTTGTGAATCTGAGCCCCGCAACAAGCTCTGTGCTGACATCTCAGAATCTGGAGCCTGTTTCAGATTCTGTGTCTCCTTCTTTCTCTGCGCCTTCCCTGCTCATGCTCTGTCTCTGTCTCTCAAAAATGAATAATCATTTAAAAAATTAAATAAATAAATAAAATAGTTAAAATTTTTGTGATCTTTGAGGCAATTGTTTGATTAGAGGTTGGGGAAAGAGGGAGAAAGAATTGCCTAGAAAAAATCAGCTTGTTTCAATTCTTCCTTAGAGGGGAAGGGTTGTATCACAGGAAGAGCGGATTTCTCTTGATAAAAGACCCAGATGAATAAACACGGTATGTTTCTGCTTTTAACAAACACATGTTTAGATGAGTTAATTTTTAAATAATTTTGAGTTTTCGGGTGCGTGGGTGGCTCAGTCGGTGAAGCCTCTGACTTGGGCTCATGACATGATCTGGTGGTCTGTGAATTCGAGCCCTGCATTGGGCTCTGTGCGGACCATTCAGAGCCTGGAGCCTGCTTTGGATTTTGGGTCCCCTCACTCTCTCTCTGCCCCTCCCCTGCTCATGCTCTGTCTCTCAAAAGTAAAGAAACATTAAAAAACTTTTTAAAATAATTTTGAGCTTTACTTTCATGTTAGAAGCTCATATCTTTCTCTATTCATTGGTCTTTCCAGGGAAGAAGGCAACGATTCATGAGGATTCCTGATTATTCTTGAGTATTAGACAATTGGGCAATGATTCTTGATTATGAGGCATTTGAGCAATGATTTTTCATTATTAGACAGTTAAAGATTTTACTAGTCTATTTCTGGTTGATATACATTTCCTGCCTCTACTCCCACAGCCTACTCAATCTCCATCATAAGCAGTGGCAAAGGATTAGAAATGAAATACAAGCACATTCAGTATTGCCGTGCTCAGCTTACGGTATAATTTCAGGATGCACTGAATATAATTAGTGGTGCACTGAATATAATTAGAGGTGGTTAATGCTCTCTGGCTTTAAAATGAAATGCAGGGGCACCTGGGTGGCTCGTCAGGTAAGTGTCCAACTTCACTTCGGGTCATGATCTCCTGGTTCATGAGATCAAGCCCTGTGCCGGGTTCTGTGCTGACCTCTCAGAGCCTGGAGCCTGCTTCGAATTATGTGACTCTCTGTCCCTCCCCTGCTTGTGTGCTCTCGTGCTCTCTCTCTCTCAAAAATAAACATTAAAAAAATTAAAATGAAATACAAAGCAAAACTCATAATCAGATAGCAGCCATTCACACTCTAGAGAGTGTTTGCATAAATGTATTCCCTCTAGTGGGTTTGGAAATTTTAGAACATATCCCTCATCATAAAGTGAAAGGATTTGCTTACCTTGAAGGAATTGGGCTTCAGAATGCAGATGATGGTGGTATAGGAGTGGGTTCTGATGGCATAGCAACCACACCACCCTTGT
>NW_021877415.1:0-740 GCF_006229205.1 Suricata suricatta
GGACTCCTAATCCATTACAATGAGAAAAATAATACTGAAACCTCAGCCTGATTAATATAATTATAAGTAAGGCCAAGATATCTATGAGCTAAGAATTGTTATGCACAGGTAATGAAGAGGGAAGAATTAAGCAGTGTTGTTATGGATGTGTTCCACTCCCAACATTTTTTTTTAAGCATCAAAATATTAATAATTTAAATGTTTACTAGCCAGAACACTGGGCCTAGATAAGCAGTGATACCTGCAATGCCTCTCGGGGCAGTGTATTTGGAATATTGAGCAGTTCAAGTTTTATTTCCCTGTGGATGAAGATCAACTGGCTCCGACTTAGGATATTGCACAGAATGGGCTGAATTTGCAAAACGTTTACACTTCAGGGTGAACATATTCTGACACCAATGTGTTAACTCATCTGAGACCCCCGGATGCTCTTCCAGGCACTAAGTTTCCAGCAGTCAAACTCTAAGCAGGAAAGCTGCCTTGCTTCTCCCTCCTTGGCCCACATAGCACAGGGGGTGCCCACGCATCAGCTTGAGTCAGACTGGGTCATATCCAGTATGTAGCCCAATGCGAGGCTTGAAATCACAATCTGAGATCAAGACCTGAACTAAGATCAAGTGTCAGAATCTCATTCAACTGAGCTACTCAGGCTCCCCCACTTCCTATATTTATAACAATACTATTTCAATAATACATTCATAGGCCCTTATTAGAGGACACTTTCTGTGTTGTTAAAGATT
>NW_021877416.1:0-740 GCF_006229205.1 Suricata suricatta
TATTAGAAAATGGAGTTTGAGGCAGTGCCTGAGTGAAGACAAAAACCTAACACTGAAGATCACCACTTCTATGAAGAATCACATATGGGCCTTTAAAGAGAAGGGTTAGGGTATAGTATTCCCCTGGAAGAACCACAGATGGGTAGACACAGGAGGGTCTGGAGAGAAAGATTATCTAGTATGAGGCCCATCGGCACATAGACTGGCCCCTAGAAAAAAGAGGGGTTCCTATGAATTCACTGAGTGCATTCTTTTTCATAAAGCAGTGTGAGTCAGTGAGGCAAAGTACAGTAACAACTATAATAATTATGTGTGCTGATGTGGCTTTATACACGCAAGCTAGAGGCATCCTTAGGCACTTAGGTCATAGAGAAATTAGAGTATGAGAACCAGCGAACCACATGACGTCTTCAGGATCACACAGGGGCAGAGCCGAGGCTCACAGTAAGCTCTACATTCAAAGTCCAGTGGTTGTAATCATGTTCCAATTCAGTTGTTTTCTTGGTTCATGGTTCTCTATCTGGATGATCCTTCATTATCTTCACCACAGTAAAGTCTGTTCAACCTTCAGGATTCCAGCAAAGCTCATCCTCCATCACATTTCATTAGATATCTGTTTGATGATATGATGTACTGTACGTATCTTTTATTTGTATGTTCTTTTTTTCATGACCTTGTTTTTGAGAGAGAAAGTGAGAGCACAAGCCAAGGAAGGACAGAGAAATAGGGGGATGGAGGAT
>NW_021877417.1:0-740 GCF_006229205.1 Suricata suricatta
CCTTCCTCTCTCTCTGACCTGCTGCTGCTCTCCCAAAAATTAAAAAGAAAAAGTATCCATCATTACATGGAGGGAGTTGTCACTACTGCTGAGTGACGCTCAACTTGCCGGTGGGTGTGGTGGGGCTGCGGTGCCCTTGGCAGTTAGTGTCAGGAAGTCTGTCGTGCTGAGCTGCCCCTTTCCTGGTCCTCTGGCTAGAGGGCTGCCTTTCCTTAGGGCGGTTCTGCTACCTGTTGACATATTTGGGTTGTCCGTTTCCCCAGCGCCCAGTCCAGGATCCAGGAAGCAAAAGGGGAACTCTGGGCGCTCGCTGCCCTGTCTCCTCTTGGGTCCTGTGGTCCCCAGCCACCTGCCTCTTCTTGTCACTGTTTAACCTGTAGCTCATTTTAACATAACACCCAGGGATCTAAGCTGGACTTAACAGGAGCAATAGGAAGCCGGGCCAAGGTTTTGTCTTGACACTATCTGGGTACTGATTTTACACACGTGTACGAGTCATCTCCAGGATGAACTGCAAGGAGAGAAATGGGTGGGTTAGAAGGCCTACATATTTTATTTAATTTTTATGTTATAAAACCACTTTCCAAAAAAGCGCTCTAACCATGTTGCTTGCAACAGGGAAGTATATGAGAGGGCCGGCCGGCCGGCCCGCGTGGCCTCCAGCCCGGTGCCCTGCGCTTTGTGAGGCTTACTGCGCAGGAGCCGTGCGTGATACTGACTAACCCCTCTTCTCGTTAAGG
>NW_021877418.1:0-740 GCF_006229205.1 Suricata suricatta
GGCACCTTCTGTCTAAAGTTTTGGCAGGTCGGTCTTCCTGCCTCTGAGGTGCTGCGGCCGCACTGAGCGTCCTGCCGTCTGCTGGGGTAAAGCCTTGAGCAGCGGCATTCGCTGCCCCCGTCAGCCTGGCCCCTTCCTCTCGTTTTGCTCGCCTGGGGGAGAGCCGGCATGGGGACCCGCTAGTCCGTGTCGCCGTGGGTAACCCGCCTCTGCGAAGCCTGCGGCGTCGGACCATTGCATGTCCTAGACTTTCACGGCAGGGGCGGTGGAGCGGCCGGCGGGTCGTGGACGCCACACCTGGTTCTCGGACCCCCCGCGTGCCGGCCCCACATCCCGTGAGCCCCGTTTTCCCTTCCCCTAGGCTGACGGCAGCCCCGACTCCAAAATCTGCTTCTACGACGTGGAAATGGACACTGTGACTCTCCTGGACTTCAGGACGGGGCAGATTGACCGGAGGGAGACACTGTCCTTCGACGAGCAAGACTCCCAGAAGTAAGACTGTGGTTTGGGAGGGTTTCAGTGAGAAACTAGTGAGACAGGCGGTGGCCGGGGTGTGCTCCCCGGGAAGGCCCTCAGCCGCCAGCGTGGAGACGGCGGCGAAGCCGGCAGCCCCGGCGGCCGGGATGGCTTGGAGCCCCGGGACCCTGGAATTACCCGGCAGAAACGGGCTTGCGGACGGGCAGTGGCAGCCATGGCCCCACGGCGGCCCGGATGTCGGGCGAGTGGCCATAACTCAGTCC
>NW_021877419.1:0-740 GCF_006229205.1 Suricata suricatta
GTTAATTAATCACAAGCATAAAGAAACTTGCTGATTATAACACCATAATAGTAGGGGACTTCAACGCCCCACTTACAGCAATGAACAGAAAATCACAAGGAAACAATGGTTTTGAAATGATAGACTGGACTTGATGGACTTAACAGATATATTCAGAACATTTCATCTTAAAGCAGCAGAATACATATTCTTCTCAAGTACACATGGAACATTCTCCAGAATAGATCACATACTGGGATGCAAATCAGCTCTCAACAACTGCAAAAATGTCGAGATCATACCATATATATTTTCAAACCACAATGTCATGAAATTTAAAATCAAGCACAAGAGGGCGCCTGGGTGACTCAGTTGATTAAGCATCTGGTTTCAGCTCAGGTCATGATCTCATAGTTTGTGGGTTTGAGCTCCGAATCAGGCTCTGTGTTGACAGCAGGCTCAGAGCCTGGAGACTGCTTCCGATTCTGTATCTCCCTCTCTCTCTGACCTTCCCCTGATCACGTTGTCTCTGTCTGTCTCTCAAAAATAAATAAAAAACATAAAAAAAATTAAAAATAAAAAAATAAAATCAAACACAAGAAAAAATTTGGAAAGAAAACAAATACCTGCAGACTTAAAAACATCCTATAAAGAATGAATGCGTTGACCAAGAAGTTAAAGAGGAAATTAAGAAGTACATGGAAGCCAATGAAAATGATAACATCACAGTCCAAAACCTCTGGGCTACAGCAAAGGCAGCC
>NW_021877420.1:0-740 GCF_006229205.1 Suricata suricatta
TTTTTTATACTTTATAAGAAAACAAATGACCTCTGATGTTTCTATTCTTTTCCGTATATCCATTTGTCTAATCTTGTGCTAATACCAAATTATCTAAACTACTGTTGCTTTGCAATACATTGTGATAGCCCTTAGAGCAAAGTCCTCCAATTTTATTATTCTTCAAAATGGATGTGTCTGGTCTTAGTCCTTTACATTTCTACATATAGATAAATTAGATACTATTTGTTAATTTCCACCAAAATATGTTTAACATTCATAACATATAAGCTATAGATAAAATTATAGATAAGTATAGATAAAATTAACTAATTATAATTAAAGTATAATATAGGCATTAACTCCTTGACATTGACCTTTGAAATGAGTTTTCAGATTTGACTCCAAAAACAAAGGCAACAAAAGCAAAAATAAACAAGGACTACAGCAAACTAAAAAGCTTCAGCAAAGGAAATCGTCAACAAATTGAAAAGCTAACCTATTGATTAAGAGAAAATATGAGCAAGCCATATATATATGAGAAAATATATGCAAGTCAAAATTTTGACAATATTTAAAGAACTCATGTAACTAAATCACAATAAAATAATCTAATTTAAAATGAGCAGAGAATTTGAAAAGACATTTTTTCCAAAAATACAGTAGATGGCCAACAGGCACATGAACAGATGCTCAATATCACTATTCATCAGGGAAATGCAAATCAAAACCACAATGAGGTATTATTATACATCAGTTAG
>NW_021877421.1:0-740 GCF_006229205.1 Suricata suricatta
GCTCCAACACATGAACCGTGAGATCATGACCTGAGCCCAAGTCAGATGCTCAACCAACTGAGCCACCCAGGGACCACATGGATTCCTGTCAACAACCTGGAGTCTAGGATTTCAGGATCTGAGATCTAGAGATTCAGAGCTGAAGAGAGGAAAGGGCACACATACTACAGAAAGAGCGTCCTGAATTCACAGTAATGTCGATCTTTATTCACTAAGGGCAGCAGACGTATCTATTCTTGAGAAGTTTGTTTGGAAATGCAAGGTAGCCCAAGCAGAGAAATTTTGCTTTTCAGAGGCCCGGAGTCCCAATTCACTGGATCTCACAGGATTTGGGAGTAAATAAAAACAATGAGTTGGTTCTCAGTCCGGTTCAGGAAGAAGTCCATGAGTTTTTCTTTAGGCCCTTTGAACTTGTCCTCCACCGCCAGTCTTGAAAAGTATATTAACAAGGCCTAAGTATGCAGTAGTCTGTGTCCTTGAGCAAGTCATGTATTAAGTTCACACGTTTGCCAATATCCCTTCAGAGATAAGAACAGGAACTGGGGACCTTGCCCAGAGAGTCTTATGGTCTGTGCTCCTGGTGTCGTTGGTGAGCCGCTTCGCTTGTGTCTGCTCACCGGTACCGTGGAGATGACAGCGGTGTCGGCCTTATCGGTTTGGGGTGAATAAGATGAAATACTTGGTGAGCATTCGGTCCCGAGCGTGGCACATGGCATCTTCTCTGTTTTGTCTTTTGTTAT
>NW_021877422.1:0-740 GCF_006229205.1 Suricata suricatta
GTGTTGAACAAAGTGTTGAATCACTAAATTGTACACCTGAAACTAATATTACAATTATATCATATGTTAACTAACTGGAATTTAAATAAATTTAAATACATTAATTTAAAAAATAGAACAGCAGGGGTGCCTAAGTGACTTAGTGGATTAAGTGTCCAACTCTTGATTTCAGTTTGGGTCATGATCTAATGGTTCATGGGATTGAGTCCCACATGAGGCTCTACACTAGGAGTGTGTAGAGCCTGCTTGGGATTGTCTCTCTCCCTCTCTCTCCCTCTCTGCGTCTCCTCTGCTCATATTTGCTCTCTCTCACACACAAAATAAATAAATAAACATTCATTGATTAATTAATTAAAATTTAAAAAGAGCAGCATTCTGTATCAAGGAATCTAGTAGTTCAAAAACAACTTCCAAACCCTGATAAGCACTGAGTTTCTCTTGATACTTTCTCTCCTTTCCAACCCTTAAAATAAGAAGCATTTATGGAGAAAAGCACAGGTCTATAGTGTCACATAGACTTGGAGTCAAATCTTATCTCAACTTTTGTTAGTTCTGTGATTCCGTTACTTAACCTGCCAAAGCTCCACATCTCACTGGGATGTTGCACTGTTTAGAGGCAAAATATGTACAGTGCCTAGCTTAGTCTTGACCCAAAGTGGTTGTGATTATAGTGATTCTGTGAAGAACATATACTCTACTTCCGTAGCAGCAAGGAACACAGGTAGGCAAAGGTTATTAAA
>NW_021877423.1:0-740 GCF_006229205.1 Suricata suricatta
GTGTCACTCTCTTAGGCGATGGCATGAGACTTAGCCAATTCCTTTTATGTGGGTATATGAAAGCAATTCTCTTTTAAGTTATCAAGTATAATGAAATACGGAATCTGGCTGTCTTAAAGCCTACATAGCCAAAGGTACTGACTCTTTTGCTGTTCCCTCTAGACACGCAGTAATTCAATACTAGCAGTTGTTTCCTTTCTTAGGTGTCAGAGTTTATTTCTGAGAACAGCAGAAAGTGAGTTTAGGAATAGAAAGGAAGACAACCTTTCTCCATGTGTGTGCATGCATACCATACCACCCTCCCACCCACCCTTTTTTCCCCAGTCCAACTTAAAGGATGTTAAAAAGGAGGAACCTTTGTCGTGCAAACATTAAAAGTCAGTGCCATTGTATTCTCATATCTATGACAGAATGGGCTGTCTCAAGAGTACATACTAAGGCCTTGAAACTGTAAAAGCGAAACCTGTGTTCTCCTCATTTCCCAGGCATTACCTGCTCATCTATCATATTTGATGAATTCTTGCTGGGATTTCTGTTGGCCGATTAGACCAAAAGTCCTTTGAGTGAAAATTAAGTGTCTTAATTAAACAAGCCAACCTGCCCACAGGCTTCAGCCCAACAGCTGGTGAATGTCTGATACTACATCAGTGTAGAGAATACCAGAAAACACAAGACATGGTCTAACCACAAAGAGTTTAGGGTGGACAGGGAGATAAAAGGATAGCCAAGTAGTGGGGGTG
>NW_021877424.1:0-740 GCF_006229205.1 Suricata suricatta
AGGCTAGCAATTAAGCAAGCCAACTGCGTAAATTAGATAACCAGGGAAGATACCCAACAGTAAAACCATGGACTGCAAGTAACTGGTTCAGCAAGTGTTCCACACAAGGAGCACGTATTTCTGGGGCGCCTGGGGGGCTCAGTTGGTGAAGCGTCTCACTTTGGCTCAGGTCATGATCTCACTGTTCGTGAGTTCGAGCTCCGCATCGGGGTCTGTGCTGACAGCTCAGAACCTGGAGCCTGCTTCAGATTTTGTGTCTCCCTCTCTCTCTGCCCCTCCTCTCTCTCTCTCTCTCAAAAATAAATAAACATTTTTTTAAAAGATGAGCAAACACTTCTAATAAATTTTAACTTGATAAATGAGCAATGTTTAGGCATTATAAGTAGAATGTGACATCCAATGTCACATGATAACAACTGAGCCAATGCTTTCTCTCTTTCTCTCTCTCTCTCTCTCTGGGGGATTGTGGGTGATCATCTCCCATGCTTGGATGCTCGGTCGCAGGCCATGGTATTTGGCAGAAATAGGTGATTCAAGTTAAACATTTTTGGCAAGAATATCTTACAAGTGATCTGTGTACTTTGTAATATATATAGAGAGGTAGGCTCTAGAAATAGTCTCCAGAGATGTTTATATCCTAATACCTGGAATCTGTGAATATGTTGTCTTAGATGGCAAAATGGGAGTTTGAAGACATAATTAGTGATGGAGAGAATATCCTGGATTATCTGGGTGAGCCT
>NW_021877425.1:0-1549 GCF_006229205.1 Suricata suricatta
GGTTCCTGATGCTGGTCTGGCGGCAGCCTGGAGCGCTTGGTAAGCCAGCTGTCACGGTGACTGTGGCCCTGCCTCCCCCAGAGCCACTGTGCGCACTTCAGGCCCTGCCCTCCTACCCTCCCATCCAGGCAAGACTACATCTGTCCCAACAGGCTCCCCACCTCTCCGTCAGGCTTGCTCCCTGGACCAGAGCTCTCCCCTGAGCTGCAGACGCTGCCTTCCCACAACATGCCCATGGCCTTGTCTGTCCCCGGTCGGAGTCCCCAGGTGCTCACCCCCTGCCTGTCCCAGCACGGTTTCCCCCGATAGTCATGATGAAGTCCAAAATCATACATCCTTATAACACTACCCCGGTGTCCCTCTCTCTCTCGACCTCAACCCGACCTCCCTGAACTCCCCATGCCCCTTGGGTCGTGAAGACCCATCCTGACAGTGGTTTCCTAACCTACAGTGGCTCTTCTGCTCACGGGCCCTCACTTGCCATCCTGTCTTGTCCCTTCATCTCCTGGCGCCCAGTCTTTTTCCCATAAACAGACTGGACTTGCCTCACAGGAGAACTATGGGGGAGCAGGAGACGGGCCGTTGGACCTTGTGCCCGGTCGTCATCATCACTGGAGGTGGCGGTGTTCTGGACCACGAGGCAGCACTAAACCTTGGGGACATCCAGGGAAGGGCATATGCCTGGCTTCACTTCCACCGACATTCGGCCACAGCAGCCCCCCGAGCCCCACGCCCCCACACGGCCTCACTCGGTGCTGGGTTCAAGGAAGTCCCTGCCCAAGGCTGGCGTGTAATGCCGAGTCCTGCTCCCTGGGGCCAGCGCTGGCTGTGGGGGTCTTCTAACCACCCCGGGAGCCCCGAAGTCCTAGCTCCAAGAAGACAGGCCCCCCCAAGACATATTTAAAGACCCAGGAAGACGGGCAAGTCAAGACAGCATGGTGACCGTTAGAGGTGAGCGTGTGGACAGACCAGAGGCAGGAGCAGTTATTCCATGTTATAAAGTGCCAGAATGTTCCATGCCACATTCCGTTTCATACTTACAGGGAGTGTTTCATGTCGTGTACAGCCATTTCCGGGAGGGAAGGAAGGCCACACGGTCAGGGACACGTGGCACTATGTGAGCTCTAAGGGTAGAGTCGTGAACAGAGCGCCCACCTGTGCTGGGCTGAGACCAGGGTCAAGGGTCAGCGGGCAAGTCCTCCTCCCTAGAAGGAGCTGCCTCCGTGACCAGTAGGGACCACGCACAGGCTCCCCAGGCCCTGCCTGACTTACGGGAGCCTCGGCACCTGGCGTGTGCACAGTGCAGGTGGGGGAGGTCCAAGTGCCTCTGCTGGGCTCCCTTCTGTCACACATCCCCTCCACCCTCTGGGAATCTGTGACTGCCCTGTGACAGATCGATTTTGCTTAAGATTTCAGGGGGTCAGGAGACCCCTGAAAGTGTCCTGTTGCCCCCAAGTTGAAGGCCATAGGTTTTGTTGTTGTTGTTTACATTTATTTATCTCTTTTGAGAGAGAGAACATGTGGGAACATGCGAGCGGGGGGAGGGGCG
>NW_021877426.1:0-740 GCF_006229205.1 Suricata suricatta
TGTGACCCTGCAAAAGAGGATAATAACTCTCACCTGCAAAAGAGGATAATAACAAGAACTTGTGGGATGATGTTATAATATAAAATGCATATGCAATATTATTATTATAGTACTATATATATTTATATATAATACTGTAGTATAATATATAGTATACAATACTGTATACTTAATATTATTCTATATAACATATATTACAGTATACTATAAAAGTATAATATACTACACATATACTATATACACTGTTATACTATATCATGTAGAATAACAAAATATATACATGTGTATTATGTATAATGCATAATGTATGTGTATATACTATACATTATACTATGCCATACAATATTATACTATATATTGCAGTATATATTATACATAATAAGTACATATATTAACTACATATTATGTGTGATACTATACACATGTTATATATTAGTCTATACTTATTTATAGATTATACTACATATAAGTTTATATATACTACGTTGCATATGACAGGATAAACTTGTAGGGTTGTTGGTGGCATGAGTTACATACTTGACAAAGACTAAGACACTGACCTCATTTCTCCATGCCACTGTGGTAGTGTTATACATCCAACCTCTGCCATGGCTCCAGGGGTATGGAGGAAACTTCCCTGCCTTTGACTTGGCTATGTCACTTGCTTTGGCCAATGAGATGCTAGCCATGGCTTGAAATATGCTTGCATGACTGACATTGCCTTCTTGTGATCCTGCCTC
>NW_021877427.1:0-740 GCF_006229205.1 Suricata suricatta
CCCATTCATATGTTGGAGCCTTATCCCCAGAAGTGATGTCATTTGGAGGTAGAACCTTTGGGAAGGAATTAAATATGGATAAGTCATGGAGATTCAGGCCTAGCCACTATGATGGCATTGGTGGCCTCATAAGGGGATGAAGAGACCCAAATTCTTGCTCTCTCTGACAGGTGAGTAAACCCAGAAGGAGGCCACCACCAGAACCTGACTACACTAGCACCCTGATCTCAGAACCCCTGGTCTCCAGGACAGTGAAAAATAAATGTTTGTTATGTAAGCCATCTCATCTATGGTATTCTGCTTAGAGCAGCCTGAATTGACTAAGAAACCACTGCTGGACATTTATATAATCTGGTCTTTTGCTATTAAACACTATGCTCCAGTAAATTTGTCCTTGTGTCGTTTGGCAATTTTGCCAGTATAATTTCAGATATTACTCAAAGTTGAACTACTAGGTAAAAGAGTGTACATTTCTAATTTTGATAGACCTTACAAAATTGATCTCCAAAAAGTTTATGCAATTTACACTCCTCCTGCTAGTTAGTGTCTGAGGATGTCTTTTCTCCCATCTGCTCTCCAACGGGTGAGTTTTCAAATATCTCTTCCATTTCTATTTCTTAAAATAATAGATTAAAAAGTGATATCACTTTTATTTAGCGTATCTTTATAAGATAAAACAACTTTTAAAAAATATTTAAACACCTACTATTTTTCATTTTCTGAGAATTGTCCTCTGCCCA
>NW_021877428.1:0-740 GCF_006229205.1 Suricata suricatta
CTCCCAGATTTCTGTCTTTGTTTATTGTTTCTTATGCCATATTTTTTCACACAGAGATCTTATATATTCAAGATTGTTTATCAATTTCTATTGCTGTTCTACGCTCATTAACTACAGTGGCTCCAGAATTCCTTCTTATGGATCTCTCTCCTGAGATGCACATTTTCTTCAGAACCCTCCCACTTAGAGGTCTCACCTTCATTCAAACTGCTGTCTCCAACTGTTACAGATTGAATTCCATTCTCCCAAAGTTCACATGTTGACATTCTAACCCCGCATACCTCAGAAAGTGACTCTATTTGGAGAAAGGGTCTTTAAAGAGATAATTAAATCAAAACAAGGTCACTAGGGTGGGTCCTAATCCAGTATGACTGGTGAACATCCAAGAAGAGATGTGGATACAGACAATTTCAGAGGGAGGACCACAGGAAGACTCAGGGGGAAGAAAGCCATCTATGAACCACAGACAAAGGCCTCATGGGAAAGCAACTCTGCCCAAACCTGGATCTCAGACTTCTAGTCTCAGAATTGTAAGAAAATAAGTTCCTGATCTTTAAGCCACTGAGTCTGATACCTCATTACTGCAGCCCCAGGAGGCTAACACACCATCCTCCTCCAGAGCACCCCACCAGTTTCCCTTTGCTGAATTTCTTATTTTTGTTCATCTAGAGACCAAAGTGATTCATTTATCTAATGATTGTGCCCTCATTTCTCAAACCCAATTAATCACCAAGGTCTGC
>NW_021877429.1:0-740 GCF_006229205.1 Suricata suricatta
TGAAAGAATCTTCATATGTCAGGCAGTTATGTTAAAAAAAAAAAAAGTACAGGTAGCACTGGCCAGTCTTTTATTAGAAGTGATTACCGTCTCAGCTATCCATTACTTTAAAAACTCAAAACTTGTATAAAGTTTTTAACTTTGCCTTCATAGTTCTACGAAGTTGGAGAACAAGAGTGATTCTTTGGGGGGAGGGGGGAAACGGGAAGCAAAGTAGATGACGCATTTTTGGTCAAAAGAATTTAAAAAGAAAAGTTAAAAAGCACGTTGTTTATGGTGGAGCGGGAGGGATAAGGAACAAGAAAGGTGTTTTGGTCTCCAGGAGCGATTATTTGAAACAGACTCAAGGTGAGATACTTCTGTGGGAATAATTGAGGTGCTTATTTGGGGAAAGTGAAGTTTCTAATAAACATAGTCAACATCTAAACTTGCAGCAATAGGTGGAGAGCACCTGATTTCACAACAGGACACAAATGGAATAATTTAGCATCAATAACAGATTAACTACTGAACTCTCCTTTGAAAGTTTTGAAAGGCGTGTGAAGTAGCCCTTCACCTCGGTGAGCATGTAGAGCAATTTCAGCGTCTCCCTGGAGTCTTTATGAAACAAACACCTATGAATCATGTTCATCTTTTCCTCCCATCTCTCATCTTCTTTCCAAACTCCTTGTTTCTCACCAATAGTAAAATGTCAGTTGAAAAATTTCCAGCTACCTAACTTACATAGGGGATATTTTACA
>NW_021877430.1:0-740 GCF_006229205.1 Suricata suricatta
CCGCCCCGGGGCTCTGCCCCCACCTCCCCACGCCCGCTCTTGCCCCCTCAGGAGCCCAAAGCCTCGATGGGCCTCCGGTGTGCTCCCAGGCACCCCGTGCTCACCGGGAGCCCTTGCCTGTGGCCACAGGTAGGGGAACTCCTGGGACAGCCGGGCTTCCGGAACCCTGCACAGGGGGCGCACAGAGCCCTGTGTTCAGCCAGGAGAGGGGAGGCACAGAGCGGATCCCCTGCCCCATCTCAGAGGGGCTTGTGGGGTGCCTTCCAGGCCTGGGCAACAGGCCTCGCCCAGCCAAGAGCCAGGGCTCAGTTTCCTCCCTCACCTCTCAGACCGCACTCCAGGGGGTGTGTCCAGTAGGTGGCCACGCCCACCCAGGGGCCCTGGCCCTGTCACCTCAAAGGGAAGCCAGCGCCTGGTGTGAACAGCAGGTCCCTCCGGCTTCCACATTCCCCGGTGGCTGTGTGGTTTGGAGGAGGTGGGGGGGGCATGCTGGCCCCTCTCTAAGGTCCTCTTAGACCTTGACTGGCTGCCCCTCACACAAGTGGGAAGGCGGCCTCGATTCAGGGACCGCCCCCTCCAAATGCACCCGGCTCTGGGTCTGTCAGCTGGCCCGGGTCTTGTCTGGTTCCCGAAAATGCATGGGTCCTGGATCTTCCTCTGACCCCAATCTGTAGATGATGGGGGGGGATCTGGGGCAGTCTCCCCCATCTCCCATCTGGGGAGACTTCACTGTAAAGACA
>NW_021877431.1:0-740 GCF_006229205.1 Suricata suricatta
GGTATTAAGAATTTTATTGAATTCAGGAAAACTAAATAAATTATATGTAGGTATCCACATTTTTATTTTTTATATTTGGTTGGAGTGATGATAACAATATGAAAAGAGTCAGAGTGTGATTTCAAAGTAATGAAAACTAGCACATAAGTGAATTGTAAATAATAAGGAAATAATATCAGTATTAGCCAAGAGCAGATGGCCAATCTCCTACTGACTGTTCTGTAGAGTCAGTGAGAATGTGAAGCAACCCTGAGAGCAAGGGGCACCCCCTAAACATGTGGGCAACAAACCAAACGCTGTGTTTGGTCATATTGTCCACTCACTAAGATGCCACTTTTCTCTCCCTAGAAATCATGGGTAGGATATGAAGGCTGCTGTCCACATTGTGACAAATCATAAGAAAGAGGTCATGGCCCAGTTACAGATCCTCCTTTCTCAGAGAGTGACCCTCTTATTTCAAAGGTCATGGGAGAACCCTGGCACTTTGTGAGCATTGTTTCAGATGGAGAACTTTCCTTGGAGACTAGCCTTGGCAGAAGCGTGGATAGCTTCGGTACACTACTTAATGCACATTTTAGAAATCTCATAGGTTAGTAGAAAAGAAAATGTGGCTTAACTCATCTAATATTAAAAGTATCCTGAATTGCTTCTAAAGCTCAAGCCAGCTTTAGATTTTCCTACTCATTTCTATTATGAATATCGCTATTTGCTCTATACAATCTTTACAGCAAGAAAGGTAC
>NW_021877432.1:0-740 GCF_006229205.1 Suricata suricatta
ATACACCAACTTTATATCACTGATAAGGAGACAGAGGTTCAGAGAGGTTCAGAATGGTTCAGAAACCATTCTGAGATGGTTTGCTCTCAGTCACACAGCAGGCAAATAAGGATCGGAGACCCAGACAGGTCTGACTCCAGAGCCCACGACTGCCTGGAGACACACAGTGGGAAGCAGTCTCTCTCAGATGCAGTGGGAGACCCAAACTGCCTGTGGCCCTGTCCCCTGTGACGCTGCCAAGTCCCTCAGATATAAAATGAGCAAGTGAACAAACAGAAGACATTCAGATATGAAAATAAACTCTCAGAGCCAGAGCGAGGGTCAGAGAAGGGGACTTGCATGTTTGGCATTCTTGGTAGCTTATGGCCTATGGGCTCTTTCATTTGGGTATATGTTAAGAATGCTATCAAAGTCATGGTCTCAATGCCTGCATGGGCTAGGTATGTCCGCTCTGTGCTAAAGGCCCCATCTGTGGTCCTTACTCTAGCTTGCCTTGACATGTGAGTGTGCTTAACAAATGTGCCTCCCTTTTCTGTCCGGCAAGCCTGTGTTTCCTATGGAGCCAATGGATGAGAGCCAGTGACTAGGTAGGACCCATCCTCATCGCTGGGAAAGTTACTTGAATGATGTGCTGAGGGCAGACTGGCCCATCCAGTGTTTCTTCCAGAATGCATGCTCCCTGAAGGCAGAGATGTTTTTGTTGCTGCTCTTTTGATTTCTCTGCCGTATACCCAGTGCCT
>NW_021877433.1:0-740 GCF_006229205.1 Suricata suricatta
CACACGGTTTTCTAAAACCTTTCCTGTGTATTTTAAATGTCTTGAAATGATGTCCAGAGCGACTGTCCCCTGGTTATGAAAACGAAGCGCTGGGTCTGTGCGTCTGTAACCACCCCTTGTGAGTGTAATGATACAGTGAGTGTAATGATAATGGTCACTTTAAACCACTGTCACCCGCTCCCAGCCAGACTCATGGTGGAGTGCGGCCCATCATTTGATGGGTCTGTCCGTTTAACAAGATACAATGTTGTGCGCATTTGTATTCACTTTTAATATCTTTGTTGATTAAAAATCCCAGCTAGATAGAGGAGATCCCATTTTGGATGAGGAATTCCAGCGCCTCAGGACGGAAGTCAGCCACAAACGGATTGTGCATAATCTAGAAGAAGTAAGTAACTTTCCTTTATTTGGGATCTAGTTTTTGGCAGCCCTTTATATGCTTATTTTTAAAACACTGAATAATTTTATAGAAATGCTTCTACTAAGGGGCACCTGGGTGGCTCGATCAGTTGGGCATCCGGCTTCAGCTCAGGTCATGATCTCACGGTTCGTGGGTTTGAGCCTCACATCAGGCTCTGTGCTGATGGCATGGAGCTTGGAGTCTGCTGCTGATTCTGTGTCTCCATCTCTCTCTGCCCTCACAGTGTGTCTCTCTCTTTCAAAGAAAATCAACATTAAAAAAAAGAGTGAGGGACACAGATCAAGGGAGACTACTGAATACTGGAGACGAACCATGGACT
>NW_021877434.1:0-740 GCF_006229205.1 Suricata suricatta
GGGAAGGGAGAAGAGAGGAGACATCAGACCTATTATACCATAAAACTGCTTTAGACATTGTGATTTCACAAGGAAGCACCAAAGAGCCTGAAATAATATCATGATGTCTTCTGCTTTGTTAACAAGTCCCAAATACCCAGCATTTCCAAACAGTAGAACATTTGTTGTTTGGTAGGTCTGAGCAGAACACAGGTCCTTTACAGGTCCATCCTACAAGTGATTCATCTTAATGCTATTTGTCCTTGAACAATAACTGGCCTCATGGATAAAATTAATTAAACTATTTACCTAGACCTAGGGATCATTTTCAATTAAAATAAACTTCAGGCATAAAATAACAATTTGCTCAAAGGTTTGCTAAAAAATGTGTCATCTGTCAAAGAGTAGGCACCTAAATTATTTTCATAGCTATTACAAAAGACTCTTTAATGACAAGTTATAACAGGTGAAAAAAGCCAAAATATCACAATACAACAGAAACTTACGTCTCATTATAGGAGTCAACTAGACTAGAAAATTATGTAAAAATATAAAAGTGATAAAAACTGCTTTTATGTTGTATATAGAAAGTAATGTCAGAAGAGACTCAACCATCTCTATCACTCACAAAAACATCCAGCTAACATACTTTGCCTAAGTTACATCAAATTCCTGCTCAAGAAAGAAAATTCACACTTCAGAAACAAGTAAATAATTACTATATTCTGAAATATGACTTAAGAAGACAAACTAAAAAAAAA
>NW_021877435.1:0-740 GCF_006229205.1 Suricata suricatta
CATACAATGGAATACTATTCTGACCTTAAAGAAGGAAATCCTGCCATATGTGATACCATGGACGAACTTGAGGGAGATTATGCTGAATGAGATAAGACAATCACAGCAGGCCCAATACTGCATGACTTGACTTATAGTAGATATCTAAAATAATTAAACAGAGTGGAATGGTAGTTGTGAGGGGTTGGGGGAGAGGGAAATGGCAAGTGGTTGCTCAATGGATATCAAGTGTCAGTTATACAAGTTCTAGAGATCTGCTGTACAACACTGTGCCAGTAGTTAGCAATACTGTATTGCACTTTTTAAATTTTTTAAGACCACAGATCTCATGTTGAATGTTCTTAAAATTTTTAAGTAAAAAATAAACTTACACATTGCATGTTGTTTACCTATTCATTTGTTCAATACATCGATACGGAGTGCTTACCCATCATGGCATTTTAAATGTAAGGATGCATGAGATCTGCATTTTATCTTTAAGGAGTTGAAGAACTATGTTGTATTTTTTGTTTGTTAACAAAATAAAACAATTTCTTTCAGCATATACTGAACTTAGGTGACTTTGATATTTCTGCAATGTATCAAGTCCCCAAAAGTTTTCAAGCTTATTTCTAATGACACATTTAATGGTATAAGTGTATCTATGGCTAAAGTAGCCACTTAATAAATACTTGCTGAATTAACAAATGAAGCAGCATGCAAACTATATGGAGCATACACATTTAGAGACCAGGACAGAA
>NW_021877436.1:0-5016 GCF_006229205.1 Suricata suricatta
AGAGAGCTGGGGCTTTTTAATTCTTCTCAGTTTGATAATTGTGGGTGGACGGAGGTAATGGGGCTCCTTACTTCTCTGCCATCTTGCCGCTCCCTGTAACATACTTAGAAATCAACCTCACAAAGAGGTATTAGATCTGTACCCTGAAAACTCATGCAGGAAATGGCAGAGGACACAAAGAAATGGAAAAGTATTCCATGCTGAAGCTCTCAAAGTACAAACACAGTTAAAGTGACTATTCTACCCAAAGCAATCTACACCCTTAAGGCAATTTCTATCCAAATTCTACCAGCATCTTTAACACAGGAAGAGCAAACAATCCTAAAAATTTCTTTGGAATCACAAAAGACCCCGAAGCGCCAAAGTAATCTGGCAGAAGGAAACGAAAGCTGGAGCTATCATAGTTGAACATATTCCAAGAGCACATATGAGAAGAAACAAAAACAGAAAAATAAGCATTCTAATGATTTCCTGTGGCCAACTCACTTATTCCAAGAATGCTTGTTTTTATTTTGTCTTTATGCTCCCAGTTCCACCGGAATCTCATAAAATCAAATGTTTGACATAAATATTAGGAATCAGTGAAGAAAAAAGGAGACCAGAATGTTGTCATGAAGCTTCAATGTTTCTTTCTGATGTTTCCTACTCAGAAGTGCTTCAAAATATTCCAACTCTTCATTTCTAGTTCTTTGAATTTGACAAAGTTCAGAAGTCACAAATCACAGACTGCCTTTCAAGTGAATTTTGGTATTTCTATAATTGTGTCCGGTATCACTTACCTGTTTGGAGATCACACAGAATTACTGAAAGCTCAACGTCTGGAACGCTCACCACTTTAGTCAAATATGTTATTTTAACGGCTATGTAGCCAAAGACACAAACGCAGAGTGATGTGTTCCCGTGTGTCTCATGCCATCCAAAGACAGGCTCCCTGCTGCCAAGCAGTCAGGGTAGGTGTGAAACGCAGCAGAGAGTACAAAACCAAAGTACAAAACAAAAACAAAACCAAAACCAAAATGCATTTCATTGCAGGTGGAGCTGGAAAGAGCCCAATTCACTTCAGGGGCAAGAAGAGACTGAGATCAGGGGTCCGAGTCAGGAGCGACAGGTCTGTTGTCAGAAAGTGACAAGAAACGCTAAGCAATCTGCCACTCTGGTGGTGTGCTACCACACAGCGATTTGATTTTGATGTTGGGGAAGAAAGGTTGTTCTTCTGTTTCTGAGAACTCAGTGCCTGGCAAGGTTGTGTCGGCCCAGATGGCTGCTTCTTGCTCTCTACCAACCGCCTGGAAAGCCTGGCCTTCCTACATTCTGAGATACTAACAGTTTGTCCATGCCATGCCCATACCTTGAAGCTGTGAAGATAGGAAAAATAAACTCAATAAGTAAAAGACCAGAGCCCATTTCCACAGACTTGGATGTGAGCCAAGAGCCAGACAAGAGCCTCCAAATGACCACTGTTCTATCACTGAAGGACGAAAAGGAATAGAAAAATAGTGACAGCCCTTTTGCTCCCAGGGCTCCTAAGTGTAGCTAAAAGATGTTCCCATTAGATCTGCCCCCCTCGTGTTGGCGATGACACCATCCTTGCCCAGAGAAAAGTGCTAGTGACTTCATGTGAAGCTTTATCCCATTTCCATGTGAGATGAAGACATTTGGCCCTCGGGGCATCCCTTCAGATTCCCTTGCTCTTTCATTAATGAGGATGTCACTAGGGGACATTCACAGACACAGTCTGGGAACAATTTCTGATTTGAATCATGGCGTTGAGTCTAGTTCTCAGTCATGTGGGACAGCCTGGGTCACAGGAGTCCACGTAGCTCTCCGGCAAGCTCTACCTTGGCAAACAGAGGCACAGGGTTCTTGAAACGCCTCAGCAGAAGAGGTTTGCATGTGCACAGGGACAGATAATATTGGAAAGGATCTGATCTCCTTTTTGAAGCAAGGGCTTAGGGGTCAAGTTCAGGAGCTACAGGGCTGTCACTCAGACGGTGCCTAATTAGTCCTGGGGAGTCTGCCCTCACACTGTGTGTCATATAGCAATTAACTTCTGATATCAAAAAGGAAAGGTTGGCCTCCTTCCAGTAAGAACTCTGTGTTTGGCAGGATTCTCTTGGCATGGGACTATTGCCCTGTGCTCGGTTCCCCTCTCTCAGGAAAGCCTGAACTCCTACTTCCTGAGACACTCAGGGTCCACGCATTTGAAGTCCAGTCACTGAGCAGGTTAGGGCACAAAAATACTCAAAGACTAATATATCAGAGCTGAATCTGCAGACTTGCCAGGATCCTACCTTGTGAGTCACAGTTATGTCTGTCCACAGACAGAGAGGCCTTGCGCCCTTGTGACAGCTTGACACATTCCTGCCCTTACTGAAGGTGGGTGCATGACTTTGGCCCATGGAACTCCCTGGTATAACTAGTGGATGTTCCACTTTTCTTCAGGCCACAGGTCTTTCTTAATCCTTGGACACCAGACAAGCCCAGGGTACTGTGCTATCAACATTATCTACAGCTGTGTTCTGTTCTCATCTGAGATGCAGAACCTCAGTCCTCAGTGTATCCTTTTCGATTCCCTTACACTTATCCTAACCATGTGTTCGCTGTGAGACATTCAGGGCCACAGTCTGACAGCCTTTTGTCCAGTTGGAATAGTGGATCATGCCGAGCTCTGATACATTTGAAATCCTTGCGGAACAGGGCCCTTGGGGTGTCTGTCACATCTACCTTGGGAACAGGTGGTCTTGGGGACTTGAATGTGTTAAGCACATGATGACTGCTTGTGGGTAGAGACAGGTGATTTTCAGAGTCAGTTGGCCTCATTTCTGTGACAAATGCTGATGGAGATGTGTGGCCTATAGGGCCATAGTCAGAAGTTAAAGAGAGAGAGAGAGAGAGAGAGAGAGAGAGAGCGCCACACTGATAGTGCACATTTACTCTGAGTGAGCAGACCTGAAGCTGGTTTTCAACCCACTTAACAACTAATTTCTTTTTTTTAATAGTTTATTACCAAGTTGGTTTCCATATAACATCCAGTGCTCTTCCCCACAAGGGCCCCTTTCCATGACCATCACCTCCCTTCTCCCTCCCCCTCCCACTTCAACCCTCAGTTTGTTTTCTGTATTCAAGAGTCTCTCATGATTGGCCTAACTCTCTCTCCCTAATTCGTTTTCTCCCTTCCCCTCCCCATGGTCCCCTGTTAGGTTTCTCCTGTTAGATGTATGAATGAAAACATGTTATCTGTCCTTCTCCACCTGACTTATTTCGCTTAGCATGACACCCTCGAGGTCTATCCACTTTGCTATAAATGGCCATATTTCATTCATTCTCATTGCCATGTAGTACTCCATTGTACAGATAAATCACATCTTCTTGATCCATTCATCAGTGATGGACATTTAGGTTCTTTCCATGATTTCTCTATCGTTGAAAGTGCCACTATGAACATTGGGGTACATGTGACTCTATGCATCAGCACTTCTGTATCCCTTGGGTATATCCCCAACAGTGCCACTGCTGGGTCATAGGGGAGTTCTACTGATAGTTTTTTTGAGGAAACTCCACACTGATTTCCAAAGAGACTGTACCAGTTTACATTCTCAGCAACAGTGAAGGAGGGTACCCGTTTCTCCACATCCTCAGCAGCATCTATAGTCTTTTGATTTGTTCATTTTAGACACTCTGACCACCATGAGGTGGTATCTCAGTGTGATTTTGATTTGTATTTCCCTGTTGATGAGTGATGCTGAGCATCATTTCATGTGCCTGTAGGCCATCTGGATGTCCTCTTCGGAGAAGTGTCTATTCATGTCTTCTGCTTATTTCTTCACTGGGTTATTTGTTGTTTGGGTGTGGAGATTGGTGAGTTCCTCGTAAATTTTGGATGCTAGCCCTTTGTCCAATATGTCATTTGCAACTATCATTTCCCATTCTGTTGGTTGCCTGTTAGTTTTCTTGATGGTTTCCTTTGCAGTGCATAAGCTTTTTATTTTGATGAGGTCCCAATAGTTTATTTTGGTTCTTGATTCCCTTGCCTTTGGGAATGTGTCGAGGAAGAAATTGCTGTGATTGAGGTCAAGGAGGCTTTTTCCTGCTTTCTCCTCTAGGGTTTTGATAGTTAACTGTCTCACATTCAGGTATTTTATCCATTTTGAGTTTATTTTTGTGTACAGTGTAAGAGAGTGGTCTATTTTCTCCCAGCACCACCTGCTAAAGAGGTTGTCTTTTTTCCATTGGATACTCTTTCCTCCTTTGTCAAAGATTAACTGGCTATACACGTGTGGGTCCAGTTCTGGGTTCTCTAGTCTATCATTTGTCTATGTGTCTGTTTTTGTCCCAATACCATACTGTCTTGATGATGACAGCTTTGTAGTAGAGGCTAAAATCTGGGATTGTGATGCCTCCCGTTTTGGTGTTCTTCCTCAATATTACTTTGGCTATTCACGTTTTTTGTGGTTCCATATGAATTTTAGGATAGTTTGTTCTAGCTTTCAGAAGAATGCTCGTGCAATTTTGATTGAGATTGCATTGAATGTGTAGATTCCTTTGGGTAGTAATGACATTTTCACAATGTTTATTCTTCCAATCCATGAGCATGGAATGTTTTTTTCATTTTTTTGGTGTCTTCTTCAATTTCTTTCATAATTTTTCTATAGTTTTCATCGTAGAAGTCTTTTACACCTTTGATTAGGTTTATTCTTAGGTATTTTATGGTTTTTTTGTGCAATTGTGAACAGGATCAGTTTCTTGATTTCTCTTACTGTTGCTTCATTTTTGGCGTATAAAAATGCAACCGATTTCTGTACGTCGATTTTGTACCCTGAGACTTTGCTGAATTCATGGATCAGTTCTAGAAGGCTGCTGGTGGAGTCTATCGGGTTTTCCATGTAGAGTATCATGTCATTTGCGAAAAGTGAAAGTTTGACTTCTTTGACGATTCTGATGCCTTTTATTTCCTTTTGTTGTCTGATTGCTGATGCTAGGACTTCCAGCACTGTGATAAACAACAGTGGCGAGAGT
>NW_021877437.1:0-1549 GCF_006229205.1 Suricata suricatta
TGTGTTACTGGGCATGAAGCACAATCTAGAAAATGAGATTCAGTGGGCCTGAAGCATAAAAGGCCATGGTCCTCATCAGCCCTGAGATGAAAGACAGGAAAAAGTTTACTAAAAGATCTCATAAAGGGAAATTTATTGTTTCCAAAGGAATATTGGATCAGGGGCACAAGGGATCAGGTAACTGAGTGGAGTATCCCAGAGATCTCACTGTAGGTAACAACTGAGAAAAGAAAAAAAATCAGGTGGTCAAAGGCAGGTTTCCAACTCTCAGAGGCTATAGCACCCCAAGTCCCAGGGAAGAGATGAGAGGAGGAGAGTTAGAGTAGGAATATGATGAACTGGGCCAGGAAATAGTGCCAGGTCATCCATCAGGTTCACTCTTCTGCGTTGGAGGTGGGCAGGCATTGTACCTGCAACAGTACAGACGTGAGATACCCAGAGCCTGGGGTCTCCTGTGCTATCATTGTGCCCTCCACCAATTCTCCTACAACCTGTCAACCACATTTGTGTCCACAAACTCCTCCCACTTTCCTTCCTTCTGTGCTGTGGCTCCAGCTCTCAGCTCTGACAAATCTGAATTCTTACCTTCCTTCCTAGGGTGCGGCTCACAAAGGCCCTTGATGTCCAGAGGCACCACTTGAGCTCAGGCCTTGGAGAATGAAGACAGTGCCCACCACGATGCCCACAAGGCCCATGGCCAGTCCCAGGCCACAGACCATAGTCTCTGTCAGCTCCGACATAGGGATTGGGACCTGAGGTTCTGTGAAAATGAGGTTGTGGAAGTCAGAATGAAGAGTGTGTGGGATGGAGCCAGAGGGAGCAGGGTTCCACGAAGACACAGAGCACCAGGCTTAGGAAAGAGAGTGAAGTCTATTATTAGAAACCCATGAAGTGTGGAAAACAAGCTTTGGGCCATGAAACTCAGGGGCTAAAAAGCAGAATATTCTGGAGTTGACAGAGAAAAGAAGGTACCAAGATAGGTGGAACTCATCCATACCCCAGTGTTTGAGAAGCGGCTCGTCCAGGCCCCAGTGCTCCACCTTGCAGTCATAAATATCATCAGCAGAAGGCAGGAAGGTGAGGTAACTTATCTTATAGAAGGAATGATCCTTTTTGGCGAGGAAGCTGGTTTCAGAAACACCTTCTGTGACTGAGAGTCTATTCTTCAACCATGTGACATCGATCACAGGAGGAAAGATGTTGTCCACAAGGCAGATGAGGGTGTTGGGCTGACCCAGTGTCACAGGAGACTTGGGAAACACAGTCACCTCAGGAACCTCTGTGGTGAGGAAGGGGCACTGATAGGAATTGCAAATAGCTCTGTCCAGAGGCTCTGCGTTGGCTCCTGGAGGAACCCTCCCACCAACGATTCCCCATCTGATGGTAGATGAGTTCTTGTTTGCCTTCTGCTTGGGAAATACTATATATGCACTGCCTCTCCTTTATCCCTGGGCCCTTCTGTTGGTGGGCGTGCTGATTAAAGTAAGAGGTCTGCAGGATCCCTCCTTGGGGGACTCAAGGACTGTGGTGTGGGAGTAAGGATGGTTGT
>NW_021877438.1:0-740 GCF_006229205.1 Suricata suricatta
GGGGAAGATCACTGGGTGTTGTATGGAAAACAATTTGACAATAAAATATTATGAAAAAAAAAAGAAGCCTAGCTTAATAAATAGGAGTCTAGATCCAGAGTTAGTCTAATACCAACTGCCTGAATAGAACTGAATCTTGATTCCACCATTTGTTGACTATGTGGCCTTGGGGACATTATTTAACTTCCCTGTGTAGAATTACTTTTCACGTGTAAAACTGGAGAGTTTTACATACTATCCTAACTACCCCTACTTTCTATTTACCTAATAGTACCTACTTACTGGGGATCACATGAGATCCTACTTGTAAAATGTTTGAAATACATGGTATAAATACATAGTTAAGTCCTCAAAACTTGTAACTATTGGCTACAGTCATTTTAAAAGTACAGCTTTATTCTTTTTTCCTCTTGTTTGCAATTGGTAGTACTTACTGTATTTTCTGCTAGGTACTGTGCTAAGAGTTTTACTTAAATTCCCTGATTCAATCTTCTCCAAAACTCTGAAGAATGTATTATAACTGGCAACATTTTGCAGATGAGGAACTGGTTTTGAGAGTTTGGGAAGTGACGTGCCCACGGTCATACAGAGAGTAAGTGACTGAACAGAAATGGGGATAATTTTTTAATCAAAACAATGCTAGCAAAAATCAAACAAAATGTAGACACTGAAGAGAAAGGGTTCTTGGATAACCCTGAAATATATATTCAAACTTAGAATCAAACTATTTAAGAAAAAAA
>NW_021877439.1:0-740 GCF_006229205.1 Suricata suricatta
CAGGAATTTGTCCTATCCTCTGAATCTTCTAGATTTTAAATAACTATCAGCTCATTCAAACTGTTCATTGTTTCAGGCATTATCAACAGTCGATTAAAACTGCAATCCTTCTATTCTTGTAAAACAAGAATAAAAATAAGTTTGTTTGGCCAGTTTAATATGCTTACTATAGATGATGTATTGGATACATTGATAAGATATTCTTGTGCTGGGAGGCATATTTTAGTGTTCAATTTAGGTCATACTTAATTAACTAGGCTTCAGATATTGTCTATGTCATTGAATGAGGTAATGTCTCATGTAATTATTAAATTCCTTGATTATGGGATTCATCAATTACCATGACAACCACAATACTATGATTGGTACAAAATGCCCCTGGAAGAATGACAGGAAAATGCCACTTAAGACTAGAATTAAATAGAAACTTTGAAATGGATGCAGACTTGTGAAATACAAGGATACCTCCTTGTGTTATTGTGCTTCTCTTTATTGTACTGTGCAGATAGTAAACTTTATACAGATTTAAGGTTCAAGACTTCAGTAACTGCAAATGTGGTGGAAATAGCAACAGAACTAGAGTCAGAGGAGGAGCCTGAAGGTGTAATTGAACGGTTGTAATCTCACGATAAAAATTTAACAGAAGAAGAGCTGTTTATGGATAAGCAAAGAGAGTTCTTGCTTGAAGCGGGATCTACTCCCATCGAAGACGTCGTGGAGGCTGTTGAAAGAACAACAGA
>NW_021877440.1:0-740 GCF_006229205.1 Suricata suricatta
AGATGAAGTGTCATGATTCCTACCACATAGAAATTTTAAGAATACAGCAAATGTGTACATGGTTGGGAATCAAAATTGTGTAGAGAATGAGAGGAAGAGGTGGTAAACAGGGGACTTGGCTGCATAGAGCCAGTGTCCTTTCTGCGTTGTGGTGCGAGATCGGGTGTGACTTCTGGTGGGTCATTCATGAACTAAAGAGTTGTTCTTTGTGGGTTTTTAAAAGAGTTTTTTGTAGCAGCAGTAGTGGCATTTATTTTACATTCTCATTAAGAATACAAGTTTTCTAACATAATTGTCCCAGAAAATTCTGTTTATATGAAGATGATTTTTATTTTATTTTATGAAATAGAAAGGAAAAGACTACATAGATCAACATAATGTGAACTTGAAGTGTTCATTTCATTGGGCAGACTTCAGACTGACAGAGCGGGAAGTACCCCAGAGTGGGGGACATCAGAGCTTGCCGCCAGCTCCCTCCCTTGCCCAAACCAGATCCACCCACTTCTGAGACTGTACCAGGTCTGGACTGGCTCTGGGATCTCCTCTTTTCCTAGGACAGATTAGAGGAGGTGAGATTCTGAGTCGTTCCTTTCGTCTCCCAAGGCTGGTGCTCACAATACCAAACACCCAGAAGCAGGTAAATGGGAGTAGAGGACTGACTATATATTTTAGTGCCTTCATTTCTACCTTTCCTATTCAATCCTGTTTTTCAGGAGCCTTCACCCAGAATCTTGATTTCC
>NW_021877441.1:0-740 GCF_006229205.1 Suricata suricatta
AATCTTTGTCTTCACCTAAGAAGTATGACAGTTGACAAGGTATCCCCCCAGCCCCTGCCTTTGGATTCTGTGCCACTGCTGAGGAATACGGTTGTCAGCTGACATCACAAGCTATTTGGGCTGTTTAAAGGAAAGTGCATTTAAAATGTGTTACTTGACCAAAGCATTGCCTTGGAATATCTACTTTGTGGGAAACCAAGTCATTGCCACTATGCCCACATTCTTGGCTGTCTTACAAAGAAAAATTATGCCTTGGAAAAATGTCTGGCATGTTCAGGCTGAGGTTAACGGAGGCTTGGTTATGCCTTGAGGACCCGGTTGCTGCTTTGATGCTGTGATTCATTCATTGGTCTTAGTCAGTTCAACTATGCTGGTGTCGAAGGCTCACTCAGCACAACCACAAGTGGCTGCTGGCCTTCATCCATAAAGCAGACATTAGAGGATCAAGCAAGTCTTGCTGGTGTTTTTATATGGGGGAGAAAGATACAGGAACATATGGAGGATTGATTGGTATGATCCATACATCCATCAGATGGGCCCCCTTATCCCTCAGAGAGAGGATGTGATTGACTTGGAATTCCACAAACTCTAGTCTATGAAAGCCTATGCTTCCCACTTCTAATCCCTAGGGGCTTACATACTCATGGTCTCCTCAGTGTCTCCCTTGACACGTTCTCTGTTTTGATCTACATATCCATACCCAAAACTTAGCTTCAGCTTCTGAGAGAGAGAGAGAGAGA
>NW_021877442.1:0-740 GCF_006229205.1 Suricata suricatta
TCTCTGATAGCCAGTCAAAAATAAATATTTCCGGACACAAGTCTCAAAATGTCTATGAATGTAAAAGAAATTCATTCTTAAGAAAACTGGAATTCTTAATGGATCATAGAGGAGTCAGCCCAGGAGGGGCTGGGGCAAAGCCTGAGGTAGGGAACTGGAAAATATCACTCTGTAGTATGTATGTCGTTGTGTCTTCCTGTAGAAGGGGGGTCAAGGTAGAAGGCCCAGGACAAGGGTGCTAAGCTGGGAGAGTGCTTCATGTATTGGACAAATAACCTCTAGGCAAGTGACTGAACAGACAAAATGAAACCAGGGATTTTAGAACAATATAAGTATTTGGCTTTTATTTTCAAGGCCATTGGGAGCCACTAAGGGGTTTTAAGCTGACTTATATTTTATGTTGTATTGAGAATGGATTGAAATAGAGCAAGGTCTAAAACAGAAAGACCATCAAAGAATTTACTGCAATACTCTAGGCAAGAGATGTTGACACAGACCAAGTTGGTAACAATAAAAGGAATAAAAAAATTCAAATCTTGATATTTTTATATTTCACACAAACTGTGTGAGAAACATGAGAGACAGTGAGTCAACAATGACTAAGAATGATTCTACCTTGAAAAATTGGAAAGAAGGAGTGTCCTTTGACTTATGTGAGAAATACAACATGAGGAGGAGACATAGAAATGTATAGAAAGATCCAAAGTTTGTTTTGATCAGATCTCCACTGGACTTGCTTA
>NW_021877443.1:0-740 GCF_006229205.1 Suricata suricatta
CTTACACAAATATGTACTTAGAAATGATAGAAATATTTAAGTAGGCTTTGAAGGTAATTTGATATTTTTTGTGGGTAATAACGTTTTAACTGGATGAGTAGTAGTTTCTTAAAAGTTGTTGCAACATAGAATCTGAAATATTTGATGGGAATTTTTCATACTGTTACATTGAAATCCATTGCTCTTTCTTATACTTTGAATGACTCTTTTACCCACGCTTGATCTTGGAAAATATGGTTTGTTGAGTTAGGCACATATTCCAAATTACATATTTAATTATATTATATGAAAAATTGCATTTGTTAATGTCACTACCAATCTTATCTGAAAACTCTTTAATTATTCTGTAGCTATAACCCACAGTGGTGGTTTTATGCTTTCTAAAATTTGCATTTTCAATTTGAAGTTTGAATTTTATCTTTGGTAACAAATATGTCTGCTGTTTCCCTTGAAGTGTTAGCTTCACTGTGCTCATCTTTGAAGAAACATTTTTTGTTGTTAAATACTCAAGTCTGAATAAATGGTTTTGTTGTTAGTCATGGATCTCAAACAGTGACACTAATGCTTCTCCTTGAGAGAGCTCCTTCATTTGCTGTGCAGCCTAAGAGAGTGATGTATTTTTCTCATTTCATCACACAGAATATTTTTTAAAAGGTATACCTAAGGTTTGAGATTTAATAAAATTAATAAAAAGCCACTGATTCATCAAGGACATTTTACGTAAAAAAAAAAAAAAAAAA
>NW_021877444.1:0-740 GCF_006229205.1 Suricata suricatta
TCAATCCCTAACTTCTTCCTTTCTGCCTTTTCCACCCTATCTTTCCCCATCGTACTATGGAGCAAAAATTACATAAGTCGACCCTCCCCCTCGAATTTGGAAAATTAACAGGATAAATGAGGCAGAGACAAGAGCCAGGTCAGGGAATATATCTCTGTTCTTTCTTTCAGGGGAGAGGGGGATGTTCAAAATATTCCAGAACCAGCTAGATATTGGGACTTGCATGGCTCTTAGTTTATTTTTGTGTGTGAATTGTCTTTGTCTTTCTTTTGTTAAGCTGTAAAATTATATAGATGCTTGAGGTGCAAGATTGCATGGACATGTTGCATGGCTACAGCCTTCTAGGATCTGCTTTTGGCAGCTTCATGTGAAAGTGGGAAAATTTATGAAACCAAGTGGTCTGTGCTCATAAAGCTGCTAATATTGACAGTTATAACAGTGTCTCATTCCAGAAGAAGAAAATGTAATGGTCTCATTATGGGTTGAATTGTATCACACACAAATTTATATGTTGAAGTTCTAACTTCCAGTACCTCAGAATGGAATTGGACTTGCAGATGGAGTCTTTCAGAGGTAATCAAGTTAAAATGAGATAACTAGTGAGACCCAAATTCAATATGGCTGGTGTTATTTTTTTTCAAAAAAATTTTTAATGTTTATTTATATTTGAGAGAGAGACAGTGTGAGAACAGGGGAGGGACAGAGAGAAAGGGGTACACAGAATCCTAAGCAGGCTCCAG
>NW_021877445.1:0-740 GCF_006229205.1 Suricata suricatta
GGTACTTAATTAAATAAATATATAATCATAAAATTTCTATTAAAATATTTGTGATCCCAAAGGGCCTCCTCACCATTGATCTGAATGAATGAGAGAAGTTTTATTCCTTTGCTTCTAATAGCATTCAGCAATGGATAGTATAATCAAGCTTTTTTTTTTTTTGGCTGTTTCCCCCCTTTTATTCTTGTTGTATTTTATTTATTTATTTTGAGAGGAGGGAAGGGGGCAGAGAGAGAGAGAGAGAGAGAGAGAGAGAGAGAGAGAATCCTGAGCAACCTCCATGCTCCCAGCACAAAGTCCTGCACAAAGTTTGAGCTCACAAACCAAGAGATCATGACCTGAGCCAAGATCAAGAGTCAGACGCTTAACCCACTGAGCCACCCAGGCACCCCTCCCCTTTTTAGCTTTTTAAAGAAACAATTTCCTTGGAGGGGGTCTCTGTTTGGCAGCCTCCCCAATCTGTGTATCTTAACACCCAAGATCCTAAGTCGTAAAATAGAATATGTATTTCACGTTTATATCAAGATTGCTTATTTCCAACCCACATCATTACCTCGTGAGGATCTTATTCTTCCCACTGACCGATAGAGTTGAACAAACATAGGAACAGGCATCAGAATTGAAATCATGACACCTGACCATCCTTTGGCACTTCCTACTCATCTGGCTTGGCTTTTGCCAGGGTGGGGCAGGCATAGGTATACATGTCCCCCAAGTAGCGCCCACAGGCTTTGAGATGT
>NW_021877446.1:0-740 GCF_006229205.1 Suricata suricatta
ACTCCTTTGCCCAGCCAACAGACGATGCCTACTACACAAAACAAATTCACCCCAATGTCCCCTCTGCCCTCTACAACCATGGCTTTCTGTAATAGCTACATGTAGGGACAAAGAGTGACCAATTTTGGTCCATAGATTGGGACATTCTGACATCTCCTCACACCTTGAAGAATTTATAGAAGTTGAGCCCTTCACTATTTAACAACCTTAAGGATTTCAGGATCAAAGATTCGTCAGAAGTGGAATGGGATGGAAACAGAAAAGGGTTCACTTTTAGGCCAGAAGGTGGACCTATAGCTTGCCTAGATATGATAAAATCAAGTATGTGCTGGTTGCTATATCCAGGGTTTCATGACTGCCTGTACATCTTATCAAACTGAGCATTAACCAAGGTAGAAATGTTAGGATAGTATTTTAGGAAGAGAAAATTTGAGGTAGGAACATTTATGATCTAACACTCCCTGCAAGACCCTCCCCCTGAGCAGCTTTATACAGCCAAAGTGCAGCTCTTTCTGCCCACCGGGCCTGTCCTGTGCTACCAGAATAAACTTACAATGATGTGCCATAAAATATTTCAAGAATCTTTTCCTGACCATTGTACTCAATGATCCCACATCAATTTTGTTACAAGAATCCCAAGTCTAGCTGTTATTCTCCTGCAAAGCCAATACTTAGGACAGGAGTTTTGATGGAGATGAATATGGGCTTTTTTTTTTTTAGGAGGCCAGCCATTTGAAAAG
>NW_021877447.1:0-740 GCF_006229205.1 Suricata suricatta
CTGTCCACACTCGTCTCATTTCCAAAAACATCAGTAGCTTTCCATTCATATGCACATTGGACCACATTATTTCTTCTCTTCTCTGATGCCTTTCTTCTGTAATTAGGTATTTTTATCAAAGCGACATTTATCTTTGCTTATCTAGTGGTTCTTCCCTTCTTTTTAAAAAATGTGCTTTAAAAGGCAAACATCAGAATCTTCACTTCTGTAAAAACTGTCCTATGTCTGTCCCTCTTCTCATTGTCCCTGCCCACTCTACTCCTCATCCTCATTGTTCACTTACAATTTGGATTCTCCTCCTTGCATTTATTAGATGTATACAACAACCTTCTACAATGACTCTCTTGCCAAAGGGTATTTTCCTATGTCCCCTTCCTCCTTGAAATCTCCAGGGCAACATACAGCTCACTCCTCTAAAGGGACCTGGCCTTCTGCATTGCGACACTGGATTCAGTGGTTCTTCTTCCATTCCTCTGGCAGATCCTTCTCCATGCCTCTGCTGGCTCTGTGCCTCATCCCACCTCTTACCTGTTGATGTGCCTCAGGACATACTCATCCTCTTCCCTCTTTCCTTTGTACACTGACTCATTCCTGGAAACACAGCCATTGTCAAGGCTACATTGACCATGTTTTGCTTTTCACTTCTAAATTTACATCTTCAGGGGCGCCTGGGTGGCTCAGTCAGTTGGGCTTCTGACTCCAGCTCAGGTCCTTATCTTACAGTTTGTGAGTTCAAGCCC
>NW_021877448.1:0-1549 GCF_006229205.1 Suricata suricatta
GAAGGCTCACACTGGGGCTGCAAAATGGAAGAACCACCTTGGAAAATAGCTCATCAGTTTCCTACAAAGTGAAACTCGCATCTACCCAATGACCCAGCAATTTCGCTTCTAAAAATTTAGCCAAGGAAAACAAAAACATTCGTCCACATAAAGACTTGTACACAAATTTCCTGCAATCTTACGCTCCGCCCCGGAGCATTATGAAATTGGAAACAGCCACATGTCTATCAGCAAGAGAGTGGATAAACTGGGGTAGGTTTCCACATTTGCAAAGCATGTAGCAGTAAAAAGAGACAAACCACTGATACATATTAAAGGATGGGATGAATCTCAAAAACACTTTGCTGTGTCAGAGAAGACAGACACAAAAGAATACATAATGTTCAACTCCACCTACATAAAGTTCCAGAAGAGACAAAACCGCACTCTGGCAGGAGAACTCAGATCAGAGACTGCCTGGGTGGAAGGAACAAGTCCAAAATAGAGTCCTTTCCCCACTACGGGGCAAATTACAATCACAACCCACCCCAGGAACGTGACCATTTAACAATCAATCTGAACTTTCCTTGTCTGCACTGGTGAAGTAATCTACATAAAAAATCTACATTTAAAATCTACACAGGGGCGCCTGGGTGGCTCAGTGGACTAAGCGGTTAAGGGTCCCACTCTTGATCTCTGCTCAGGTCGTGATCTCACAGTTTGTGAGACCGAGCCCTGCATTGGGCTCTACGCTGACCGTGCAGAGCCTGCTGGGGATTCTCTCCCTCTCTCTCTGCCTCTCCCCTGTTCTCTCTCTCTCTCAAATAAATAAATAAACTCTAAAAAAGTCTACATAATCTACACATATATTTTATTTACATAATATCTACATAATCTATATAAAGTGTTGGTCTACATAAAAACTACATAATCCACATTAATAATCTAATCACATTGAACAAAACCCCTGCCTTTCCTTTCTCCCCAAGACAATGTAACAATCCTTTCTTTATTCTTACTAATAAAGCCTCGCCCCCCCCCTCAACTCCCTGCAAAAGCCTTTCGTTTTGTATAACTTCTGGAAGCATCTCTCACGCGCTAGGTGGGAGGCTGCTTCAGACAGCCTGTTAGATCTTCAAATGTACTCACACTACGAAGGGACAGGAGGAAACTTTCTGTTGTAATGCTAGTATTCTGTATTTTGAGGGGGCAGTGGTTCCATGGGTATATACATTTGTCAGAATCATGATTTACCTTTAAAATGCATCCATTTTATGGTTTATGAATAGATTGCACACCAATAAATTTGACTTAAAAAATAATAAAGTTCCCTAGGCATTTCTTCGGTCCATTAAAGGGTGGACACCACTTATCTCTGCCAGACTGCTTCGGTCTCCTTTACCTTGTCATGGCAATTCACACAACACCTGCGCTCCAGAAGTACTCCATACAGAAAGCCACTGAAAGAAGGCGGGGTGGGCGAGCCTATTAGTTGGAGGAGTGAGGGGAGGAGCAGGGTCCCAAGTCTGAACAGAAGCAGACAAGAACTGCTCTCTGCTATAAACCTCTT
>NW_021877449.1:0-740 GCF_006229205.1 Suricata suricatta
CCAGAAGAAGAAGAGTGAGAAAAAGGGGCAGAACGTTTATTTGAACAAATTACAGCGGGAATATCCCGAATCTGGGGAAGGAAACAGGCATCCAAGTCTAAGAGGCACAGAGAACTCCCTTTGAAATCAACAAAAACAGGTCAACACCACAACATATCTTAGTGAAACTGGCAAAATACACTAATAAAGAGAGAATTCTGATAGCAGCTAGGGAAAAGGGACCTTAACATACAAGGGTAGACATATAAGGGTAGTAGTAGATCTGTATTCAATTTGCTGAATAAGAAAAATATGCAGCCAAGAATCCTTTATCCAGAGAGGCTGTCATTCAGAAAAGAAGGAAAGACAAAATTTTCCCAGATAAACAAAAACTAAAGGAATTTGTGACCACTAAACCAGCCATGCAAAAAATTCTAAGGAGGACTCTGAGTGGAAAGCAGTAAAGACTACAAAGGACCAGAGGACATCAGCAGAAACAGGAAATCTTCAGATACCATTATGGCACTAAATTCATATCTTTACTTCATATGAATTTAGTACCATAATGGTATCTGAAGATTTCCTGTTTCTGTTGATTTGTATGAGTTTTTAGAGAATGTGTGGAAAATTCTGATTTAGGTAGCTCCCACTATTTGATGGAAATCCAGGAGTCTCAATTCATCAAGAATTGTCAATGTCTTCTTAGGTGACCATTTCTCTATTTTAGTCTCCTCCATTCTACAAATGCTATCTTTATTAGT
>NW_021877450.1:0-740 GCF_006229205.1 Suricata suricatta
CACCACCACCAACTCCCTGCCGGGATCTCGTAGGAGTGGGAGCAAGTTTTTCCCTGTTGGCACCCGGGAGTCGGGATTTGCACGACCAATGCTGGGGGTAAGAGCGCCGTGGAAATGAGGTATGTGCCCCCACTCCCGCAGCTGAGATCGAAGTGAGTGCAGGGCTGGAATCTGTTTTTTCCCTTGTGCCACCCGGGTTTGGGATTTGGGCTACCCAGCAGTTATACACAGAGTGAGAGTTTTTCTTTCCAAGTGGGGTTAAACGTTCTTCTCTCTTCTCCAGAGACAGTACTATGAGCGTGTTCACTTTCTCCTTCTCTTCCCTTTATCTCTCAGGCTCCGCCAGCTTGCCACGTGTTGGGCTGGGGCTCCCGCCTCCCTTGCCTGTCTCAGGCCAGCCCGTTTTCCAATCTTCCCAGTTCATACTCACTCACTCAGGCATCTTTGAGGTTGTCTGCTTTCTGGAGTCTGTATTTTCTCCTTCCGCTCTTCTTTCTTTTAATGTTTATTTATTTATTTATTTATTTATTTATTTATTTATTTGAGAGACAAGAGAGACAGCACGAGCATGGCAGGGTCAGAGACAGAGAAAGATACAGAATCCAGAGCATGCTCCAGGCTCTGAGCTAGCTGTCAGCACAGAGCCTGACGCGGGGCTCAAACCCACGAACCACGAGATCATGACCTGAGCCAAAGACGGACGCTTAACTGACTGAGCCACTCAGGTGCCCCTCTCCTTC
>NW_021877451.1:0-740 GCF_006229205.1 Suricata suricatta
AATAAAATGTCACTTGACTTTAAGTTTTCCAATGGAATGACCCCAGTAGGATCAAGTGACTTCTCTGCCAAAGCACAATGTCAATGGAGGAAGCAGGAAAAGTGGAGGGTCCTTGGCACACTAGCATTTCATTATATCTTATCTTTGAGTGGTAAATTCCACCAATGCTCCTGTGTTCCATTTAGAGGTATACCCACATATACCCACTGAGAAGACCTGCCTTATCTTCCAAACTCATGTGTGAGCCGCAGAGGCATCAGGGAGAAAAAGTGAACATTTCCATATCTAATTAGTGAAATAGTTAAAACTGGAGCAAGGCCATTCTGAATCAATAGCCCTTCCTGGCTGTCTGCCTTAGGGAAATTGCTTTAACTCCTTGAATTTCAGTTTCCTCACCCCACTTCTAAAATGTGGACAATAACTATGCCACCTGAAGTTTTACTCAGCTGTTTACTGTCATCTTGTTTGGTTTAAATGTGATAGAAAGTTTGGAAGTTCAAAAGGAAATGTTCTTGTTTTCTAGCATATTCCACATGCCCTCTATCCAGGAGTTTTGCATTGCCTAGTTCCTAAAGGAATTAAGTTTCTTTGTATATTAGGCATTCCCCTCTGCCAAGGCCATTACCACCCAGAGCTTTGTTTGGAAATCAGAGATTGCTGTGGATAGGAAAGAGGAAATTGGGTGGTGGTTGATTTTTAGTTATCTCAGGTGAGGTAAGCAAAATTTGATTTGAATTAAA
>NW_021877452.1:0-740 GCF_006229205.1 Suricata suricatta
GTGAGCGGCCAGGTAACAGTTTACTGGTAGAATGAGCAGCCGTCACTTATCAACTTCTGCTTTTTTCCTGAGAGACAGGAGGCTCTGCAGGAGCCAGGACCCCAGGGCAGAAGGGAGGGGGTTCCCAGGACGCAGGAGAGCAGACGGGGCTGGGAACTCAGGCCCTGGAGCCTCGTCCCCCGGCTGCGGAGCTGCTCCGGTGGCCTTGAGCCTCAGCCTTCCTGGTCTCCTGCGTCTCGCAGGTAAAGTGGTCACAGGAACCCAGCTCACAGAGTGACCACGGGGACCCAGTGAGTTAGGGACGTGGAGAAGGACGATTTCCGTGGCCGTCATGGCCCGGCACTCAGTGAGCCCCGCTGGGCGGTGTTTCTATTTAAATAGCTCTCCAGCACATCCTGACCGTGGGAGGGGCTAAACAGGTCGAGGCTCGACTTTGTGAATCCATAATGATTTTGTCCCCGAGGCTGAGGCTCTGACAGATTCATGCCCTACATGTGGGGACAGTGGGGTCCGTCTAGGGGGACCAGGGAGCCTAGGCTGAGCGGATCTAGAACGCAGGTTTGGACCGATTTAAATACTCAGGTCCCCCTCGATCCACCACGACGTGTGTCCTCTGGTGACTTGTGCACAACGGGTTCCCGCAGATTCACCGATGTTGCTAAATCCACCCCTGCTCAGGGCAGTCAGAGGGGGCGGGGCAGGACCAGGGCTGCAGGCCTCACCCTCACAGCACAGGTGTC
>NW_021877453.1:0-740 GCF_006229205.1 Suricata suricatta
ACTAAACGTTACGGAAATGCAAATCAAAATCATAATGAGTTATCAATTCACATCCATCAGGATAGTTGCTATCAAACAAAAAACAAAAATTAAAAGTAACTGCAACCTGGGGGGCGTGGCTGGCGGGTCAGTGGAGCGTGTGACTCTTGATCTCCGGTTGTGAGCTTGAGCCCCACACTGGGTGGGGAGATTACTTAAAAATAAAAATCCTTCTTTTTTTTTTCTAGTTTATTCATTTTGAGAGAAAGAGCCAGGGAGGGGCAGGAAGGGGGAGGGGGAGAGAATCCCAGGTAGGCTCCACAGTGCCAGCACAGAGCCCCACGCAGGGCTCGAACCCATTAACCGTGAGATCACGCGTGACCTGAGCTGAAATCAAGAGTCAGACACTTAACAGAACGAGCCACCCAGGCACCCCTGAAATTGGATATGTCTCAAAAGTCTACGAATTTTATCGGGTAGTACTTTCCGCAAGTGTTCATTTTATTATCACGTTTTGTAATTTACATTCGTGTTGCCTATCACTTTTTAATTGTTTGTATTTTTTTAAAGATTTTTAAGCAATCCCTACACCCAACAGGAGACTCGAACTCACAACCCCAAGATCAGGAGTCCTACATTCCACTGAGCCAGCCGGACACCCCACGTGGTTTTTTTATTGAGGTAAGATTCACGTGACATAAATTCACCACTTCCGCTGTTTTAAAGTGTCCAGTGCAGCAGTTCTTAGGATTCGCGATGCT
>NW_021877454.1:0-740 GCF_006229205.1 Suricata suricatta
GGTGGAGGTGGTGGAGGTGGAGGCTGGTGTTCTGTTTGCTGTGGGCGGAGGTGCTCGGCGGCCTTGAACGGCTCCCGACTCCCCGCCTTCCCAGGCCGGGTGGTGCGCAGGGGGTTCGTCACTCGTGAGCAGGCGAACAAGTGCAGGAGTAGGTTGCATACCTGTGTGTCCCAGTGGCGTTGTAGTTGGTGAAAGGGTTCGTTTCCCTGCGGTTTATGTCCCGGTTCTGATTTGTTAACTTGTGTTCTCAGGCTGGTCTTGACCTCTGTGACATGCGGAGCAGGAGTGTGCTCAGTCGTTTTGGGCTCACCCTTAAAATCCCACAGAAGGGCCGACTGGGAGCGGAATCCTAAGACCACAGAATTTTACAGTGGGAGGAACACTTTTACTTATGAAGAAACTGAGGTCCACATTTAAGAGTTGGTAGAACAGCTCTGTTCCTTCCTGTTACACTCACTAGTGGGACTTTCCTTAGGTTTTATGATTTTGCCAGTACTGTTCTTGGGTGAATTGGTATTTGATTTAAAAACTTGTACTCTTTCATTAAGAAAAGATTTATGTCACTTTATTATTTAACAGAATATTAGAAAATTGTTGGGTGGTTTATACTTTAAGCACAATCCATTTAGAACCTTGAAAACACAGATTGAGATTTCTTGAGACACTGTTCGGTAAACACAAGTTCAGATTGGTGCTTCATGTGAAGGGCGGCCGGTGGTCGTCTCCTGGTGCGAATCCAG
>NW_021877455.1:0-740 GCF_006229205.1 Suricata suricatta
CCAAGTTTTCCTTGTGGGCCAGTGTGGCTGCCAGAGCTCTGGCCATTACAACTGTATTCCACCCAGCTGGAAAGAGGAAGTAATAAAGAATGGCACATCCCTCCTGTTTAAGGTCCCTTCCCTGATGTTGCATGTCCCCTTCTGTTGGTAGCATGTGGCCACATAGGCACCCCCAGCGGTAGGAGGCTGGGAAATAGCCTCTGTTCTGGGAGGCCACTTGCTAAGCTAAAAATCAGGAGTCTGACAGAGCAAGAAGGGAAGAACTGATGGTGGGGGTGACCATGACCCTGCCACCTTTGCCCTGGCTGCTGAGGACAAGGGCTTCGCTGGGTCCAGATGCCCAGAGAGGATGAGCCGAGTCAGCCCCACCCTGCTCTGGGGAGAACCCAATACACAAATGGGCAGGACAGATGGGTAGGTCTTGTCACGGCTCTGTCTCCATGGTACCGGGCGGGTCCCTGCAGGCCAGCCCACTCGCTCTGTAATGGCTACATGACATTCCAAAACACGATGGACACGACTCTGCGTCTACCTCACGGTGGACACCCACTTTATTTCGGGGTTCAGGACCCTCTGGGGTAGCTGCACCCCACTAGATGGTCTCGGGCATGTCACATCTCTCTGGGGGACTGTGGGAGGAGGCGCACACCGGCGTGGGTGCCCACACTCCCTGGCCTGGATGGGGAGAAGGGGCGCCTGGGGGCTCAGTGGGTTGAGCGTCTGACTCTTGGTTTCAGGTC
>NW_021877456.1:0-740 GCF_006229205.1 Suricata suricatta
ATTGATATTAATACAATGATAGTAGGGAGCATTAACACTCCACTTATATCAATGGACAGATCCTCAAAACAGAAATTCAACAAGGACATAATGGCCTTGAATGACACACTGGACCAGACAGACTGAACACATACACTCAGAACATTCCATTCTAAAAGAGCAAGAGCACATTCTTTCCTGTTAATATTTATATATTTATTTTTGAGAAGGAGAATGAGGAGAAAGAGAGATTAAAAAATGTGGGGAGGGGCACAGAGAGAGGGAGAGAGAGAATCCCAAATAGTCTTTGCACTGTAAGCACTGAGGCTGACATGAGGATTTACCTTATGACCATGAGATCATAGCCTGAGCCAAAATCTGGAGTTAGATGCTTAGCTGACTAAGCCACCCAAGAGTTCCTGGATGCCACCCTTTCCTGACACTTTTCCTAATAGCAGCTCATAAGCTTGACTAATTGAGTGGCACAGTAATTCATCATAGTCATTTTCAGACTAGTCGGAATTTCCTCGCAGTCATCTCCAGGCTCATGAGAGGTGTGGTTCTACATTCAAATCGAAGGTCATGCCTGATAATCATTTGCCTCCTTCATTAGAATCATTCTTTGAGGGATCCCAACCAATGAGGTCCCAATTTTCTTGAGATATAATAGTTCTCACATTAGTGAGTGGTAGTAGGTGCCCATTTGTATTTGCCATCTTACATGCTGTAAATTCCAATTATTATGTATGCAAAGTCTGTAT
>NW_021877457.1:0-740 GCF_006229205.1 Suricata suricatta
TCCTCACTCTGTCAAATTTCTAAAATGGATTCTCTTCTGAACTGATAAATATCACCTTTACAGTTTATTCCCTAAAGAGTAGTTTGCTACTAAATATACAAAGAATTTTGTGTATTTATTTTTCTACAAGGTAAACATTTCTAGGAAAGTCTCTAAATGATGTCTCTGACACTTTTTTGTGTGTGTCATGAGATGATATTCTTTATGGTTCCACCTTTCTGGAAGTTTGTGGAAGTCAAGTGGCACATTTGTACTTTGGAAGAAAAAAACACCATAAAAACTAAACTATTAGGACGACACCGACTGCCTATTCTTATCCTGGGTGAGCTTCCCTATCAACAACCTATGTGGTTCAACACAGTCTGATTGAGAATTGCTGAATCATGATGGTGTTCATGGCTTTTGTTGTCACCTCATTTGCTAATGTTCTGGGTCTTCGAGAAGTCACTTCCTTTCCCTGACTTCCCATTACTTAATGTAGTCAAGATGCTTGCAATTAATTTATATACTTTTGAGAAATATAAATTCACCATTTATTATTAGTAGTAATTGCTGGGTAAGTGCTGGTTTAGTTCGAAAGACATACATAGAAACATATTTTCAGCCGATTAAAAGCAAGTTGAGATTATAGAGGTCACAGAGGAACACTTGCTGGTTACTAGAGTGTTGAGGATAACCAAGAAGGCCTTAATGTTCCCCTCAATTTGACTAAACTTCAGACACCTTTCCTTTTCACTATA
>NW_021877458.1:0-740 GCF_006229205.1 Suricata suricatta
CTATGTCTAATGCACAGCAAGGGGTCTAGTTTCAGGGGTTTGGTGAAATGGTTTTTGCTGGTTTGGTGGATGAGAAATTACATCAAATTCATTGTCCTGTTTTCACTTTTCTAATGATGAGCGAGGCTGGACTCTCGTCACTTACAGCCATTTACAAAGTGTGGCCACTCTTCTCACTAGCAGGTTGTGCCTGCTCGATAGACTCTCCTGGACTTCCCCGGGCGACGCAGACAGTGATTCCCGTCCACCCGGTAATCCTCACTCCTTGCAAAACCACTAGGCTCTTCCTGACTAAGTAGTGGAACACGGCTGGAGTGCTGGGGGCATTGGTTTCAAGATTTCATGACACAAATTCTGTCACTTTCTTCTTTGTTCTGGTGTGTTCCATCTCTCTATGTCTCTTGAATCCTCTTTATCTGTCTCTATCCTATCCAATCCTATCCTTCTCTCTCTCTCTCTCTCTCTCTCTCTCTCTCTCTCTCTCTCTCTCTCTCTCTCTCTCCTCTCCCATCAGGCTCTCTGTTTCATTTACTCTCTCTGTCTCTCCTCTACCCTTAGAAATGGGGTATCATGCACTTAAGTTAGGGGCTACCACATGGCACCCCTATATAGAAGAGAAGGAAGTAAGGTCCCAGGTAAAAGTTTGAAATAGGCTCTCAGTGCAAAGTGAATTCTGACACTGCCCCTGGGAGTGAGCTTGGCAGCAAAATGTCACCTTATTGAGTCTACTTTGAGACCAC
>NW_021877459.1:0-1548 GCF_006229205.1 Suricata suricatta
TGACAGAGCCTGGAGCCTGCTTCTGATTCCATGTCCCCCCTCTTTTTGCCCCTCCCCCACTCCCTCTCTATCTCTGTCTCTCAAAATAAAAAAAATAAAGACATTTAAAAAAAAAAACAGTAGACCACATATTTCTGCCATAGTTCTACACGGTTAGGTATGGCTAGGTAGCCTATGTTATAGTTAACAGAATGGCTGTGGAAGTGATGTGCACCATTTCTAGACTTGGCCTATAAAACATACAGTAATGTGATTCACCATACATCCCTTTTCCCCACCTGTCAGCCAGATGCCTATGTTTAAATGACTTTGTAAGCTTCACATTGGTGATGAATGAGGTTGATTTTCCATCTCTCCTTTAAATCTTCATCCAAAGCACAGGCAGTCACAGCAAGCTTGATCAATCTTTTCCTCTGCCCCACCTCCAGTCAGCAGTCACCAGATTTGACAGGTCAGGTATCACAGAAATATCCCTGGTACTTAGTAAGGGGAACTATATTCTCAGCTACGTCTATTTTGGTTAAATGAATGGAATTATGACCCACCTTAAAGTATCATTGGAAGTTCTACTGTTAAATTTAATGGTATAGATATTGTCTTGACTATTGATATCTTCCTCCGTGGACACTCATAAACTCAAATATACCCCCAAAACAACCATATAAAAACAGTATTAAAACTAATATATATGGGGCGCCTGGGTGACTCAGTCAGTTGAGTGTCTGACTTCAGCTCAGGTCATGATAACATTATTTGTATATGTGTCTCCCAAGACATTTTTCCCAGTTCTGCTTTTTCCCTCCTCTATATTCCCAGTGTTATGTAAGAGATTTATTAGTAATGTTTAGTACATAACTACCAAGGACAAGTTTGTTTCTTTCATTTAACTGATATTGGGTCAGTTTTGTCAATTTAGAAAATTTTCCCTCTGCTGGGAATATCAGAATATCAAATTTTTCCAAAATGGAGATCTTTATCCATTTAAACTATTATAGTTTATAGTTTATAGTATATAGTTTATAGTATAGTATAGTGTATATGGTGTATAGCATATAGTTTATAGTTAACACGGTAAAGAAATATTTCCTCCTCCTCATGAGGAGTCAGGCTTTCTGCTGAAAAAGTGTTCATATTCTGTGGATGGTGAAACACTTAGTTAGCTCTCTGTGTGAGTTTGGATTCACAGAATGAACAATCAGAGCCCACCCACATATCTCCACAACCACACATTCCTGGATGACTTTTGACACCCTATTTTCACCACAACTATGAGGTTCACTAAACAACGGAGGTTATGACTATCAGAAAAGTATTTTTTATTATTTTATTTTCCTTTTTTGACTCTAGAATAATGCTTTCCTCTGAGGAAATTGTCTATCACAAAATAATAAACATGACATGCTACCTTGTTATTTTATGAAAGGTTTCAACAACCATTTATGAAATATGCCTTTCAACATGAGTGACAATGTGCTCACTTCGGCAGCACATATATCAACATGAGTGACAAATATATAACTGTCACTGACAACTTATTTTTATTTACCA
>NW_021877460.1:0-739 GCF_006229205.1 Suricata suricatta
TACTCCTAGGTATTTGATGGTTTTTCATGCAATCGTGAATGGGATCAGTTTCTTGATTTCTCTTTCCACTGCTTCATAATTGGTGTATAGGAATGCAACTGATTTCTGTACATTGATTTTGTGCCCTGAAACGTTACTGAATTCATTGATCAGTTCTAGAAGGCTTCTGATGGAGTCTGCTGGATTTTCAATGTGAAGTATCATGTCTTCTGCGAAAAGGGAAAGTTTGACTTCTTCTTAGCCAATCTTTTGTTGTCTGATTACTGATGCCAGGACTTGCAGCACTATGTTAAAGAACCATGGTGAGAGTGGACACGTCTGTGGTGTTCCTGCTCTCAGGGGGAAAACTCTCCATTTTTCCCCATTGGGGATGATCTTAGCTGTGGGCTTTTCATAAATTGCTTTTAAAATCGTTAGGTGAGTTCCTTCTATTCTGACGTTCTCAAGGGTTTTTATTAAGAACTGGTGCTGTATTTTGTCAAATGCTTTTTCTGCATCTGTTGACAGGATCATGTGGTTTTTATCCTCTCTTTTTTGTTAATGGGATGGATCACATTGATGGATTTGTGAATATTGAACCACCCCTGTAACCCAGGAATGAATCCCATTTGATCATGATGGATAATATTTTCAATATGCTGTTGAATTTGATTTGCCAGTATCATATTGCGTATGTTTGCATCTGTATTCATTACGGATATTGGTCTGTAGTTCTCTTTTTGTGCTGGGTCTCTGCCTG
>NW_021877461.1:0-739 GCF_006229205.1 Suricata suricatta
TCTGTCAAAAATAAATAAAACATTAAAAATTTTTGTTTTAATTACATTCAAGTGTTAACTCCATTTTATGATGAGAAAACAAAAGCTGGAGAAATAAAGTAACTTGTCCAGGGTCATACAGGAAGAAAATGATAAAACAATACTTTGGATGTCATTTTTCAAATGTCAAGGCCCTCCACAAAAAAGTCCACAAGTTGGACTCTGAAATTTAGGTAGGGTTTCAGTATATAGAGATGCTCTGCATAGATAAGTCCTCACTGGGGACAGAAAATAAATGACGTGCTAAGTTGAAGCAAAAAAAAGTTTATTTTGTTGAAATGTAGGAATATTTTGAGGAATATTGGTAGAGAATCTAAAAGAAATAAAGAGATTTGGAATAAAAAAACAAACAAGTAACAATACGGATAGCAATAGAAAGGAAGGAAAAAGAGAAGGAAGAAAGGCAGGGAGGGAGAAAAAAGAAAGAATAGGAAAGAAAAAAATTTCTGGTTAAGAAATTTGGATGTATTAAGCATTAACTATAAATTAGATTAAGTATTGGGGGACAGTGGCTGTATCTTGTTCATCTTTGTTTCTTCCTATAGTATTTAACAAATGCTTAGAAACTGTTTGAATGAATGTAAACATTAATAATCAGAATTGAACTTTAGGAAGATTAGCTTACAAGGGCTATATACATGGATTTAAGGAGATAATTTTTAGAAACTTGAGGTACTCTATATAGTGTGTGTATATATAT
>NW_021877462.1:0-739 GCF_006229205.1 Suricata suricatta
GCTATTTAATTGCAGAGAAAATCACTACTTCCCAGGTATCTCCTCTGGTAACTCCAAGAAAAACCTTAGATTTTGTTTGGGTAAAATTGCCCATTTTTCTCTTTTAAAAAATATGTTTATTTAAGAGCAGGGGAGAGGTAGAGTGGAGGGGAACAGAAGATCCAAACCACGCTCTGAGCTGTCAGCACAGAGCCTGATGTGAGGCTAGTACCCACCAACCTCAAGATCATGACCTGAGCTGACATTGGAGGCTTAACTGGCTGAGCCACCCAGGTGCCCCTAAAGTTGATGATTTTTCTATTGCAAAATTTTTTTTCCCCCTTCTTGCCAGAGAAGACTGTATTGCTCCTACCCAGAAATTTAACCTTTGCTACAACTCTTCAACTGCCCATGTTTGTTCAGGAGAATTTTCCTCTACAGCTGTCACATCAGTATTTGAGCAACATACTCGGGGGAGCCAGTGACATTGAAATGGCTGTCCTGGCAGCTGGCCGGCTCTGAAGCCCCCTGAGTGGTGTGTGTTTTCTGAAACGTGCTCAGGGAGTTGGGTCTGAAAGCAGTAGAGGATCTGTGGTTTAAGGGTGGCGGGGAGGCACACTGCAGATTGTGAGAGCCCAGGGTACAGGACGTGAAACATAGAACATTAGTCGGCAGTGTTTCAGAATCAGAAACTTTAGGTGGGCTCTGTAAGGGCCTTTTAATCTACTCTCTTTCCTCAGGAAGTCATTCAACATCTGTC
>NW_021877463.1:0-739 GCF_006229205.1 Suricata suricatta
TCTTCCAGTTTCTGTGGCCTGTGGCCACATCCCTCCGGTCTCTGCGTCTGTCTTCACATGGCTTTGTAAGGACACCAGTCATTGGCTCAGGACCCACCCGAAACCCGTATGACATCATCCTGACGGGGAACTACATCTGCATAGACCCTATTCCCAAAGAAGGCCACATTCTGAGATTCTAGGCAGACAGAATTGGGGGTGGGGGGCACTGTTCAACCCAGTACAAGTCAAGTACCACCTGGAGATGCGGCATCCGGAAGAGAGCGGGCTGGGCGGGATAAATCCAGGAAGCTCTCTGCCGCTCACGGCGCTGCTGTGCCGCGGATCGGCTCCGCTGGAAGGTCTGGGGGTGAACCGGGTCTGGAGGGGAAGGACAGCTCTTCTCGCCCACCCTCCCCGTGGGGTCTGCAGGCTCCCGGGAAGGCGCCCAGCCCCAGCTAATGGAGCTCGGCGCCCTCCCTCCTGCCCCCACAGAGCCCGCACTGCCGGCAGCCGCTCTACCTGGCCATCCAGAAGCACCCCCGCTTCCGGGCCCTGTTCAATCTCTCCACTCCGGTGCTGCTCTCGGGCGACATCTTCACCCAGAGGCTCTGGGACAGCCTGAGCCGGTTCAGTGCCCCCTATGGCTGGCAAGGGCTCTCCTTCCAAGGTAACCGGTAGCCGCCGCTCCTCACCCAGCCCTCTGGCCCCAGCAAATCCCTTCTTCTGGTGCAGACCCTGCCCTCACACCCCCACAGAC
>NW_021877464.1:0-739 GCF_006229205.1 Suricata suricatta
TCACCATGAGATCATGACCTGTGCCAAATTCAGACACTCAACCAACTGAGCCCCAAAGGAAAAATCTTTTAAGTTCCATGCCAGCCAAACTCACATATTAATACCCTTTCTAATTAGTTTTTCCCGAATTAAAAAGAGTCCTCAGTAGTAGAGTAATTACTACATTAAAAGGACATTTGGCTGTATCTATGCCAAAAAAAAGTCTATCAATAACCTGATTAAAAAAATCAAAAGCTTGAGGAACACCTGATTGGCTTGGTCGGTGGAGCATGCAACACTTGATCACAGGGCCATGGTCCAGAGATTACTTAAAAATGAAATATTAAAAACATAAAAATCTTGAAATACCAAAACATTGGAAATATTCAAAATATCTATCTATATAATACCTATCTATAATACCTATCTATAATATCTATCTATACTAGGAGATTTTTTGAATCTAAAAATACAGTGGAGTACTACACAGCTTTTAAAATAATTAAGTAAATTTATGCATGCTGATATAGAATTATCCCAAGATATACTGTTACGTGAAAAAAATGAAGACACAAAGTGCCCACTGTGTTCCCATTTGTATCTCTCTCTCTCTCTCTCTCTCTCTCTCTCTCTCTCTCTCTCTCTCTCTCTCACTCACACACACACACACACACACACACACACAATCTCTGGAAAGAGACAAGAAACAAGTTACACTGTTGCCTCCAGCAAGGGGCCTAAGAATAAGGAGAGTTACTTA
>NW_021877465.1:0-739 GCF_006229205.1 Suricata suricatta
CGCGCCTGTGGGGATGTGTCTCGGCTCCTGGTTCTCAGGTCAAAAGATGAATTCCCAAGTGGGAATTCTCCTCTGGGGGATAGTTGCTGGAGCCGTGTCTCGAAGGCTTATGGTCCTGCAACCGAGAAGTCCCCCCTTCCTCACCTGGATGACTCTTCAGTTTGGCTGTCCCCACTGCTGCCTCAGCTCTGCTTCAGCACGGATGGAAGGCCGTGGCTGCTGGTCCCACTCGTTCTTCTGCCATCGGAATGGAGGGATGGGGAGCCGCTCACTGTGCAGGGGAAATCCTGGCCAGTGGAGATCTGGACAGACTAGGGGACTCCCGGAAGAGGACCCCGAGAAGGTGTTTCTGCTTATGGACGCCCCCAGGGCTGCAGCTCGGTTGTGTTCAGCTGGTAAGGGTTCGGCGGGCAGCAGATGTGACCTGCTAGTCTGCCATGCAGGCGTCCCCGCTGCCCGCTGCTCCATGTTTGCCCCATTCTCCTGGGACACTGGACCAAGAATACTTGTGTTGCATCCCATGTGACAGCCCCTTGTGTGCCCCGCCTGGGTTGAGAGGTAAACCAGTTTAATTCTGGTTGGGGCGGCTCAGCCATGGTGTTGGCTGTGCAGAACGGCAGGCCTGGCGCCTCTGCCTTTCAGTCCCTCCCGGGACTCTCCCTGCCTTTGCCTCCTCTGTCCTTTCTCCTATGCCGGAAGTGAGCGCCTCTCCTCGGACTTGAGAGAAGCTAGGTCATCA
>NW_021877466.1:0-739 GCF_006229205.1 Suricata suricatta
GTCTCTGAAAACATGATTTTTGTCTGAGTGTGTGCACACACGCCGCTCCACTGGGTGTCATGCCACAGGTCAGAGAGCAGGTCACCATCACTGGGTGTGTAACAATGCCTTTTTTTTTTTTTGCCATTCTAAGCAACGCTGCATAAACATCTTAGAGCAATTTTTTTTGAACATCTCTCTCTCTCTCTCTCTCTCTCTCACAATTCCAACAGTCTCTTTATGTCTGCTGCTCCACTTTATCAGAAACGTTGTACTGATTTACTCTCCCACTGTCCTTCCCACCCAGCAGCATCGGGTGGGGTGTTATCCTTAAGAATTATTGCCCGTCCGCGTTGCACACACGCACTCCAAAGGGGGCGCTCCTTAAGACACATGCCTTTGATATTCAAAGTGTCACCGGCTGAGCCAGGCAGGGAGGCTAAGCAGAGGCGCCCGAGAGCCGGGGCGGGGGGTGCGGAGAAAGGAGAGCTGTGGACGGTTCAGCTTCGTCCTTCCTGTGTGTGAAATAAAAGCTGTGGCCTCGGCGATGTGTAAGCCGCACAGCACTCAGACGGTGCTTGTGGCCCCCCGGGAACAGCATTCCACAAATCACTGTCCCCCCCCTCCCCTCTGGCTCCCAGCACGAGTTTAAGTCTTCATGTCCAATTACAATGGTCAGGGAAGCTGCCCTCCTGTGTCTACACACGCCCGGAAGCCACCTTGTTACTGGAGGGCCCCGGGGCTCGGGGGGGGGGGGGGG
>NW_021877467.1:0-739 GCF_006229205.1 Suricata suricatta
GTATGCGATGGAAAAAAGACTGCCTCTTTAGCAGGTGGTGCTGGGAGAACTGGACAGCAACATGCAGAAGAATGAAACTAGACCACTTTCTTACACCATACACAAAAATAAACTCAAAATGGCTGAAGGACCTGAATGTGAGACAGGAAATCATCAAAACCCTCAAGGAGAAAGTAGGAAAAAACCTCCTAGACCTCCACCGCAGCAATCTCTTACTCGACACATCCCCAAAGGCAAGGGAAATGAAAGAAAAATATGTGTATATTTTCTATAGCTCTTTTCACACAACAATGGCATAGTTCAGTAGTTGTGACAGAGACCATGTAGCCTGAAAGACTAAAATATTTACTCTCTGAATCTTTAAGAAAAAGTTTGCTGACTCCTGAAAAATTGATCACGGAGTTCATTTAGTAAATGTGGCAGATTTCCTATTTTCCTTTCACTTTAGATGCCAGCATTACCTCATATCTCACCAACACATTATCAAGGGGCCCTTTCCTTTAGGTTCAAAGAACGTTTTCTTCACATTACTTTACAACGTCACTGACAGCATTCTACAGTCTCTTAGGCTTCTATAGAGGTCCTTATTATTTTACTAATATCCTTTGCTTTTCTTACCCCATTCAATCACAAAGCCAATGTCAGATGTTTTAGTTTTGTTGTGTGGCAACTAAAATCTGTCTTAATGCCATATACCAAGCCATCCTACAGCTAAGTGGCTCAGTACAACAACAACCAT
>NW_021877468.1:0-739 GCF_006229205.1 Suricata suricatta
GGTAGCAGGGCAGCCGGTGAAGATGGGAGGGGTGACTGCCACGTCGACGTGAAAGCAGCGCCACCAAACTCAGAGGAAGATAAGGAACCAAATGATTTCACCAGAAGATCTCATTTATCTTCCAGTAACTGATGGCAAAGACAGGGACATCTGTGATACCTGACAAAGAACTCAACACAGCTCTTCTCAGGAAGCTAACGAGCTACAAGTAAACACAAAGAAATCCAATAAAATCAGGAAAAGGATACAAACACAGAAAGAGAAATTTAACACAGAGAATCAGGTGAAAGAAGTAAACAAAACCTGGAGCAGAAGAAGTCAGTGAACGAAAGCAGGGGTGAAAGGGGGCATTAACGCCAGCGCAGAGCAGAAAGAAGAACGCCATCAGTGAATGCAGGACAGGAGCTTTGCTGCAGCCAGAGAGCAAAGAAAGAAAGCTAAGACCGCATGTGTGATCTGTGGGACACCGTCAGAAGAGCCACCAGTAGGACTGGGGTTCCAGAAGGACGAGGGAGGAAGAAGGGGCAGGAGGTCTGTCCAGAGACATGATGCCTGAGCACGTCCCTCCAGAGGGACTTGGACGTTCAAGTTCATGAAGTTAATAGATCACCTCATTATTTCAAGGCAAAGCGATCTCCTCCAAAACACATTATAACAAAACTGTCAGAAATCAAAGATAGACTCCCCAAAGCCCAAGAGACAAAAGACCGTAATCTCTGAAGGAACCCACACTGGAGAT
>NW_021877469.1:0-739 GCF_006229205.1 Suricata suricatta
GTGCCCCTATGCCTCAGGGCCAGGCGGGAATGGGTGACACACGTGGAATGTGAGTGCTCGGTGTTCTGCACGGGACGGACCCCCTCCGGGCCCCGGGAGTGATGTCCTTGGCTTGCAGGTGTGAGCCCAGCCTGGACGCGGCGGCTGGCCTGGCTTTCCCGGGGCCCCTGGGAAGCTGACTGCTGGGGTTCCCAAAGTTTGGAGCAGAGACAAGACCGGCCCCCAGGGCAGGAGCAGCTGGGTAGTGAGCGGGGGTGCAGGCGGGCCGGGGCTGGGGGCTCAGGGTGCTCTCCAGGAGGCTGGCTGTTCCAGCAGCAGAGGCGTGGGGAAGGGGAGGGGTGGGAAGGGCCTGCAGGCTTCATGGCCCCTCCTCACGTCCTGGCTGGGCCTCCCACTGGCCCTGGGAAGTTGGTGAGACACAGCAGCTCCCTAGGGGCTCTGGCCCCAAGTGTCACTAGGGGTGAGGGACAGTCAGCAGGATCTGCCGGTCCCTCCCATTTCCACATGGGTCCCCCGGGAGCAGTGAGGTCCCTCAGGGGCCTGAGTCCCGTCCCTGAACTTGGCCTACAGAGGTCACGCTTCCCCGTGTTGAGTGGTGACTGCTAACTGCCTTCCCCACGCACCCCGATCTGGGCCTGACAGGGTCGCTCCTGGCCTCGGTCGCCTGGCACTGCCCTTGGCTGGTAGCTATTTGGTGACAGGGGTGGAGGTTTCGTTGGGCTGCAGGACCACGGGCTGC
>NW_021877470.1:0-1548 GCF_006229205.1 Suricata suricatta
GGCCATGAAGCTACAGCTTGTGCACCAAATATAGCCCTCTGTTTGTTTTTGTAAATACTTTTGTTGGAAGACAGCCACACCCATTTATTTATGTGCTATCTATGGCTGCTTTCCTGATCAGATAGCCAAACTGTGACAGAAACCATATGGCTCCTAGTGCTGAAAATAGTGTCTATCTGGCCCTCTGCAGAAAACATTTACCAAACCCCTGGTCTAGAGTTCAGTTGGATTTTTGAGGCGGTGTCAAGTCACAAGGTTATGGTCACAGATTTGAAGGGAGAGTGGTAAACATGGATGTGACTGTATGTATTTGTGGGGATAGGAGTGGAGAAGGGAAATTCTCTCCAGATATCTTTGGCTGTTTGGATACATGTATAGAAGAAGAGTTGGAATTAACCAGGATAGATGTTCAGTCAAGACAAATATAATAAAGGGAAAAAATGGTAGAGAAGCCAAGGGAGCATAAAAGATATGAGTAATGGACCCTGGCATCAATGCTGATTAAGTGAAGTCATGAGAGGAAGAGTGTCAGGAAAATGAAATGTCAGGGGATTCTAAGCTTTAGTGGGCTGCAGGAAATATTACATTAAAGGGAATGAACACTAAAGGCATGAGGAGAAAGAAGATGCTTGAATTAAAACTATGGAGGGTTTACCGTATTGGAAAATAAGGAATGGCAAGTGAATCAGTTTAATGAGATGGGGATAAAATAAAGCAAATGCAATAATACTCTTCCAAAGGAAAATCCCATACAAATACAAGAGATTATTTCCAATCTCCTAGACCTGTATTTGCAAATGGAATAGCATTTCAATTTGGGGAGCACACTTAGAAAGCATAAGCAGTGAAGAACTTCCTTTGTTTGTCTACTTTCCAAGAGATTAGTGAAATTGCATTAGGAAAAGGGAAAATCAAAAGCAGGTAGGAGAAAGTATATGAGTTTTCAATGTATGTGTTATTAATAACTCCATCTCTCCAGGGAAATGGCTCCAACTGAAAGACACTACCCAGGATTACTGTCCCTGAAATGGTTTAGATGACAGATAGAAAGCAGGAACTGCAGATTTTGTTATTTCCCTACACTTTTGATGAAATGGAGCCCAGACTGAGTTATGTGAGGTTTTTCAGGTCTTTCCAAACTAAACATAGTTTGTCAGTTTTCGAAATCGTAAAGAATGACCCATCTTCCTACCTTTACCCCTGACCTCACTCATAGCTTTTTCTTTTTTAATTATTATGCCTCTTACATCAAACACTTAAGTGGGGAGATGGCTGGTCTTAGCTGACTCTATCCATGCTTGCCATCCTTCCTCATCTACCTTCAAAGTTATGGATGCATTCCAAACTGGTTAAGCGGGTCATAGCCTTTTGGAGAGGTCAAAGACAGCTGGTTCCAGTCAATTGTATTCCTTCCAATTGACAAACGATAAATGGAGGTTTTGCTCAGGAGGTTGGCCGTACAGTTGGTGATTGATGACTTGATATTATGCCTTTCAAGCTGGAGTAACATCTCACTCCCGGCCACAGTCCATGAATCTATCTAGATCT
>NW_021877471.1:0-739 GCF_006229205.1 Suricata suricatta
AGTGATTAAGAGGTACAGTCTTCATTTATAACATAAATAAACTACAGGGATGTAATGTACAGCATAGTGATTATAGTCAATAATATTTTAAGGACTTGTGTGATAACAAATGGTAACGAGACTTATCATGGTGATCATTTCATGGTGTGTATAAATATCAAATCACTCTGTTCTATATAGTGATTATAACTATATAGTAGTTATATAAAAGCATAGCTAATGTAATTGAAACTGATATAATATTGTAAATCAGCTATTCTTTGATAAAATAAAAAAACATATAGAGATGAACCTGGAACTGAGCACTGGCAAAGCATACAAACAAAAACAAGAGCCCAAGCAACAAAAGCAAAATTCAACAAATGACACTTCATCCTATGGAGAAGCTGCACAGCAAAAGAAACTATCCATAAAATGAAAAGGCAGCCTCCAGAATGGGAGAAGAAAAAGAACTCTTACAACTCTATCAAAAGTACAAACAGTCTAATTAAAAAATGGGCAGAGGAACTGAATAAACATTTTTCAAAGGACATACACATGGCCAACGGGTACTTGAAAGATGCTGAACATCACTAAGCATCAAGGAAATGCAAATCAAAACAACGAGATACCACGTCACACCTGTCAGAACAGCTGTCATTAAAAAGACAGGAGATAAAAAGCATTGTGAGGATGTAGAGAAAAGGAAGCTCTTGAGCACTGGGAATGTTAGTACAGTCACAACAGGAAATGGAATGGA
>NW_021877472.1:0-739 GCF_006229205.1 Suricata suricatta
CCCCATCAGTCATGGTCCGTCTCCTTTCAAACCTGCAATGGCCTTGTGTGCAAGTGGGGAAACGAAGATCCAGAGAGCTTACAGATGAGCAGCTAGTAACGGAGGGGCCAGGACCTGAGCCCAGATGTCAGACCCCCACAGTCTGGACACTCTACTCACCCCCCTACATTCCTGGTTCAGAAACCACCCCATCCACAGTAGGCTGGGCCTCCTGGTTCTTGGAGAGTGCCTAGATGAATCCTTCTCTTCTGCTGTAAGTCCCTTTGCCAGAAAAAAACGCTTAGATTCCGCTAAGAGAACTCCCCCCAGAGCATGCCTGCGCCGTCCCTACTCCCTGTGTCCCGGGGTGCAGGATGCTAGCCACGCAGGGGCTTCGGAAAGGACCGGCTACAGATCTCTCTCATCAGGAAGGAGGGTCCTTGCATCCCTGTTGCTCCACAGGGATGTGTGCACTCAGCAGCCTTTGGACAAAACCGCAGATCAGCTCCAGCTGTCTTCCCTTGGCCACGAGTTCTGTCGTGTGGGCCGGAATCTGACGGTTTTGGCCAAGAAGCCAAGCGGCCCCCGGCTTCTGTGCAGCAGCGGATGGGTGGCTGTCCCTTCTGGAGCGCCAGTGTCATCTGGCCCGAAATCAAGAGGTCACACCACACTCGTTGCTGATCGTTGGTGTTTCTTTTTTTCTTTTTCTTTCTTCTCCCCGAAGACTGATTTGCTGGGTTTTTAGCTAAATGTCACGTCC
>NW_021877473.1:0-739 GCF_006229205.1 Suricata suricatta
TTTTTTTTAAGTAACACCCACAGTCGGTTTGTTACAAAATGATTCTACTGGTGTCCAGTCTGTCAGACATGATTCTCTACATCAAGTTCCGGAATCCACATGGATTTTGTACTTGGTAAGTATGTTGCATGCATTATTGTTTCCTGTGAGTATTTTCTTTCTTATTACATGGCTGTCATTTAAAGGAGACTTTAGATATTGTGAAATAGCTATGACTGTCGGCCTCTATCTGCAAGTGGCTTTGCAGGAGGCTCAGAGAGCCAGGGAGATTGGATTATTCAGCATTCCTGGTCAATTAATGACTACAAATTGCATCAGGTTATTGCCCTGCTTGGCCATGTTTTGGTGTGCACTTTCTTAATGAACTAACTACATACGCAATTTCATTGGGAAGCGGGGAGAGAAACAAAACAGCCAAATGAACATTTTATGGACCAAAATATATTTCCTGGAGAGAATCCACAATATGGTAGAGTTTATACCATGTGGAAGTCTTTGAATACAGGAGCAAGTCCATCAATGTGAACGTGTGCTTAACTTTCCGTTATAGCAAAAGCAAAATATGTCTAACTGTTTATGAATATAGCGCATCTGTGTTTCGTACAAAGACTGGATTTCTAAGAGATACATGTGTGCGTGTGTGTGATTTACAGATTCCAACATGTAGGATGGCATTTTCTTCCCGCCATGCTACATGTTGATGAGCTAAATGTACCCAATGCCTGTTTTCCTTATAAGA
>NW_021877474.1:0-739 GCF_006229205.1 Suricata suricatta
TGCCCTTATAAGTATATATACCGGCACATAGAGTAAAAAACAACTAGATAATTATAATTTTAAAAATTAGTGAAGTGTTTTTAACTGGGTATTTTTCAGGTTGTCAAATCTTTCAGATAATTCACAAGTTAAAAACGAAAGACACAAAAAGACATGTTTTCCTGACCCTTCAATATTAAATTTTACATCCCAAATATGACAAATATTTGGCTAGCACTTTATACTTTCAGGGAATTATATAAGTAATATAACACGTCATTTCCATGACAAGGATTCAAATTTCATCATTAAATTTTCTTCTAATTCAATAGTTTGGCTTTTTTTTCAAAAATATTTTTAAGTGAATATTGAAGTGTTTTATTCTGTCAGTGTTCCATGGCACTTAAACTCCTGAACACTCTCATAGGAAGGATTTTTCCTAATTTTAAAAAATGAGTTCTATAGTTTCGTCTATGTTCTGAAAATACTGTTTTGTACCCATAAACATAGAACCTGGTCTTTGCCCTTTTATTAGTAACATTATGACTTTCCAATGCCCATCACCTTTAAAATTACACTTGGGTTTACAAAAGATCAGACGGCCTTTGCCCACCGACGTGGTTTACCACAACCAGGTCAACCACATCCCCATGGGGTATTGTGGTGGCAAATTCTGGGCCAGCCACCAGATTCATCCAATAAAGTTTAATTAATAAATCAGGCTTCCTAAGCCTGATTCTTAATACTAAGAACATGAACT
>NW_021877475.1:0-739 GCF_006229205.1 Suricata suricatta
AAAACGACCACACTGTGCACAACTGTGCAGTTGAAACCACGGGGCTTTTGGGAAAACAGAATTAGTGGTGCAGCACTCAAAGCTTTGTGTTTATGCATAAAACACAAGGGGCGCCTGACAAAGACAGAAGCACTGTTTCATACGTCCGATGGTCAAGATCTACTACATTCTATGGGGCGCCTGGGTGGCTCAGTCGGTTAAGTGTCCGACTTTGGCTCATGTCATGATCTCACTCACAGGTTCAAGCCCCACATTGGGCTCTGTGCTGACAGCTCAGAGCCTGGAGCCTGCTTCAGATTCTGTGTCTCCCTCTCTCTCTGCTCCTCCCTGGCTGATGCTCTGTTTCTGTCTCAATTAAAAAAAAAAAAAAAAAAGGATCTACTATGTTCTGTTAAACACACGAGGCACTTGACCTTGGAAAAGACCCCACACTTGCTGGTGTTAGCCTGTCAGTTACTGTGAAGTAGTGGGAAGAGCACACTCAATGACGTGCGCATGTGAAGGGCGCAGGTGTGTTCCGTCGATGCCTACGAGTTCCCCTTTGGTGCGGTTTTCTACATTTAACCTCAGCGTTCTCCAGGATAAATCACTCAGAAGCCAACACAAAATTTGTGTTACGCTCCAGCTGTTTCCTAAGATAACCAATCTTCTTGGAACAAATTCACGTTTTCAAGGCAAGCGTAGTAGCCAAACTGACGGTACGAATTTTATTACTATCCAGCTTCTCTTTGGGATGTTT
>NW_021877476.1:0-739 GCF_006229205.1 Suricata suricatta
TCTGAGGGTGTTGACTCACCAGGCGGGTGCGGGGCCGGGGCTGATGCAGCTCAGGGCGCACCCTCCCAACCGCAGGGAGCACCCTCGGCTCAGCGCCCGGCCCGGGGAGGCTGCGTCGGGGCTGTGGGCCATGCTCCCTCTGCTTCCCGTACAAAGCTGGACGAGAAGGTGGAGTTTGCCACCGTTGTGGGCAGGCTGCGACACGTGCAGGCAGCGGAGCCTGGTGCTGGGGGCTGGCTGCCCGGCCGCATTCGGAGGGCTCGGACCTGCACCCCAGGCGCCCGGCAAGCCCGCTCCCGGGGGACGGCTCCTGGAGCTTCTTCTGCGTCGGGGACAGGAAAAGATGTGTGGTCAGGAGGGGAGAGCGAGGCCAAGAGAGCCAGCACAGGCCGGGTCCCCCCACCTCGCCACTGGCGCGAGGTCCGAGCACAAGTTAACCACTGGCGTTTCCTAAGAGCGAAGCAAACTGAGCACTGTTGAAAAGGGGGACCCGCTCTCCCGCCCCCCCACTCCTGCCTCCCCACCCCCTGGCTCTTCCTGTCCCCAAGCCGAGGCCACGACAGCAGCTGGAGCCACAATCTGTGGATGTGTGTGCTTGGGGACAGAGTGTGGCATGAAGGCAACTAGGAGCTAATGTCCTTTGCCCGGTCACCGGCCTCGGAGGTCTCCGGGAGGCTCCTTTTCCTCAGGTCCTGAGCCCAGGATCTGGAGCGGGGTGCAGGGGCCCAGGGCACCCATG
>NW_021877477.1:0-739 GCF_006229205.1 Suricata suricatta
ATCTGTCCAGAAACACACTGCCTCCCTAGTCAGGTGCCCTTCCCTCAGCCTCCCTTTCTCCACACCCGCTGCCATGCCTTCCTTACTGCCCTACGGTGGGGATCAGATAAGACCCTGGAAAAGATGGAGCTTCATGAGAGTGCAGTGGGGGTGACATTAGCCACACACGCGGATGCTCTCAAACACGCCTGCACACGCAGCAACATGCAGCCCCTTGCACCTGGGCTCCAGCACCCCCCCCACACCCCCCGAGAGCTCATGATCGCAGTTCACACTTGATCTTAGCCAAAAGGCCAAGAAGTGATTCATGACCACAGTTCAAAGACCCAAGCCCGGTCTGGACACCGCTGTCTGGCGGGCCTCTCCTTCCCTTTTGCTAGGAAACAGAGCTGGCAAAGAGGACCAGTGCCCAGGCAGAGCCTCCCCGAACCTCCAGACTGCCTCCTCCAGCCGTCCTCCAGGTCAGCTCTGGCTGGAAATATGCTCCTGCCACCCAGCCCCACCTCCGGCCCTGGTTCCAGCTCTCGTTGCCCTAGCTGTGTGACCTCAGGCGAGGCCTCCCACTCTGGTCCTTCCCCTGTTCCCTGAGGCTGGACTGTTCTCTATCAGACTTAGGGGTCGTGGGGGTACTAGAAAGAGACTTGGGCAGTGGAAGATGTGCTGGCCTAGAGGGTCTGGCCCACCTAAATCAGAACTCCCATTCCAACTGAACCTGGGTGGCCTCAGGCACCCTGAGAAA
>NW_021877478.1:0-739 GCF_006229205.1 Suricata suricatta
GAACTATCTATAGGAAAGAAAGAAGACAGGCAACGTGAATGATGGTAAAGCCACACTTTACTAAGAAAGTCAGTGTCTTTTATACCATACGGGATTACACATTTTTTTTTCTTTAATGATTACATAGTTTATGGTCCTTGAAAAAGTAAAAACATGCTCTGGGAAGGATCATTTTTTTTATCACAGAAGAGAGAACAGCCATGAGAACAGAAGTAAAAAAACAGGAATGAGGGCGTCTGTCTCTCAAAGAATCTTCTTTTTTTCAAGGTCCTTTAGCAGTTATGTCTGGGCAAGACGCTTATCATTCAAGGGGTTAATTTTAGACAGAGGATTGTGTTTGCCCCAACAGCAGGCAATGAGCTGGGAACAGAAATAATGTAAGGGAAAGCTGGTGCCACTAACTGACCCAAGTTGATTCAAAACTTAAAGGTATATGCCTTTTTGCTTTTGTAAAGCAACAAGAAAAATCATAGACAGGTTAAACAGAAGCCACATATGCAGCCCAGGAGGCCAAATGTTGCTTCACAGTCTTTCAAATTGTTCCACAACTTCCCAAATTTTCTCCTGTGCCCCGGAGGCATAGCCATCAAGGTAGCTTATGAAGACTCTCCTGTGCCCAGGAGGTCTGGCCATCAATGGTCACTCTTCTGTGTCCCTGAAGCAGTGCCATCAACGGTCCTCTGCGGGAGGTTTTTTGGCCTGCTGGGCCCCAACATAGCCCCTGCCCCACCCCCTCCTC
>NW_021877479.1:0-739 GCF_006229205.1 Suricata suricatta
TTCAGGATTGTTTATCTTTACCTCATTGATCACAGTTAATAGTAAATGTGTTAAAGCTTTTTTCTGAAAATGCCACCTGAGACATCCTGAGATTGGCTCTTTTTGGTTGTCGATTTCCTTGAGAGCTGATCATATTCTCTGGTTCTTTGATTTGGGGGGTAATTTAGAATTCTATCTGGTACATTTTCAATATTGCAGTGAAAGGTGCAATTAAAGTTCTATGACAAATATATTTTATATTTTGAGACCCGGTCAACATGGCTAAGTTCAGAGTGCAAATTCGGTATCATTTTATGTGGGTGATGGTTTCCATGTCTGTTCAGTTCGCCAAGCCTTTGCTGTGCCCCTTCAGGTCCCTCCTACATATGCCATCAGGGGTGGCACAAAATAGATACTCCAAACATTTTTTCACTCATTTTCAATCTTTAGTACAGCTTATTTAAAGATGACTCATAAGAAAATAGTGGATTTTAAAGGATTCTTAACTTTTTAAAAATACGATTCATATCAATCTTTGCAGGAAGCGGCATATTTCTTCAGTGATTCGAGCATAGTATGCATTCTACAAAGGAATAAATATTGAAGAGTTCTGCAGAGGATTTTGTTAGATGGTCACATAAAATAATATTTCTAACAGGCTCCCAAGTCCAGTTTTGACATTTCCTCTTTGTTATTTCCTATATAACTAATAATTTTAATATCTGTTTGCATTATATACATCAGTATATATATATATATA
>NW_021877480.1:0-739 GCF_006229205.1 Suricata suricatta
CTTACAAGACATTTGCTGCAGATGCTACATTGTGTATGGCCAAGGACACAGGAGGGGATATTAAAGATATGCTGGACTATTGATAGGGCATTTGGGGAAGGACAAACGAGAAGAGGAGGACTCTGGGTCTCCGAGGAGGATTTGAGGGTAGTTAGAGTCTAGGATCCATGGAGGTTCCTTCTATCCCATTGTGTGAAAGAGCGGATCTTTCCATGAGAGCTTCTTCTGATCCGGAATCACTACCTTCCTACTCAGTATTTCATTTAAAAGCAGATACAGAAAAATACAGTTGTTGGACGTGGGAACTTCAGCCTATCTGGGTTGGGTCGTGGGGTGAACAGCTGACCCACATCTAGGTTTCACCGGGTGGGAAAGGTTTTTTTGTAGGAGAGCGACTGCGGGCGCCCATGATTGTCCCGGAAACCCCAGGGCGGAGTCGGGAAATCTGGGAGTCCGACCGCCCTGGAAACGCCATTTGTCCTTGGACGAAGGAGTCCAGGGTAGTCCTTTCGGCTTTTCAAGGCCGGCAAAAAAGAGAGGTGCATCACGGTCCGCTTTGCCTGCGGACCCCGGGGGCCCGGGACCCGGAGGCCACCTCGGATGGACCTTGGAGGCTCGTGCGCTGCCCTGCGCCAGCGTCGGCTTTGAAACCAACAGTCCTCACCTGTTGATTCTCTTCGCTCTAAATACAAGTTTTCTCTGAAAATCATCAGCACGGACGTTCGAAAAACACAAGGGA
>NW_021877481.1:0-1548 GCF_006229205.1 Suricata suricatta
ACTTCCTAGCTGGGCTGCTTCACCCTGGCCCAACTCCCTCAACAGCGCCTCGAATGCAATTTAATTTTCACTGAATTACTTAAGATTATTTATTGAAAACCTTAGATGCTTTCTGCCAACTCTGCTGTTAAAAGACCAGTATCTTTTTTAAAGTTCTTGCTAAAAAATACTGACAAGTATAAAGGAGGGGGAAAAAAAACCCATTCCTGAAAAAGGAAAGAGAGGGAAACAAAGCACAAGAGATTCTTAACTATAGAGATCAAAGTGAGGGTTGATGGAGGGAGGTACGTGGGGAGTGGGCCAGACAGGGGGGTGGGCTAGGTGAGTGATGGGGATGAAGGAGGGCACTTGTTGAGATGACCACTGGGGCTCATATGTAAGTGATGAATCACCGAATACGACTCCTGAATCCGATATTGCACTTTATGTTAACTCATCCCTAATCTCCCCACCCAAAGACAATACCACTAAAAGCTACTGCACATATCCCCCCGGTTCTCCAGTTCTACATTTTCATCCCTTTCCCCTTATGTTTGGATTTTTTTCTCAAGTCTGTTTTCTACCTCACTGCTTGTGGTATTTCTCAGCGTCCCATTTTCTATTGATTCCTCTACAAAGGTTTTCCAAATGGGGTTAATAACTGTATATCACTCATAGGGTTATTTTAAGGATTAAACAAGCCAAAACACGTAGGCTCTGAGAACAACGGCTGGCTCCTAGCAAGTGCTCAATAAATACTAGTTCTTGTCATTATTTCTATGGAGGCTGGCTTTTACGTATTTCAACTCTGTGTAATCCGTCCTCCTCTTCCTTTACCTGATGGCCTGCTTAGCTATAGTTTCACACATGCAGCATCTTCTCAAGTGTTGTTGAAAGCAGAAAAACATTTTCTAAGACTGTCTCATATCTCACGGTCAATCTATTGCCGAGAAAACAATTCCTCTGAAGCCTTTGGAACACTGATTCCTTTCTTTTGCATAACAGAATCTCTTAATAGAACCATGGGAGACCCTTGTTTTCTGATAAAATAATCCAATAGGAATTGAGCTGCTTTCTGGCAAAATTTGTTGTGGATTCCCAAAATATCTTTCTTAGAGACACATCTTTGGACGGAAAATGGTCTGGAACGGATGGAGGAGGAAGAGGAAGACAGCATTTTATCAGTTAGGACATCCAGCAGCCCATGTAAAGGGACAGGAAAGTAAATATCTCTCTGGACCTCTACATGGATCCTATTCCTTGGAAACCCCTCATTTTCTAGAACCTCAGCCTGATGTCACAGTCACAACAAGAACAACCAGCAGGGCTTTCCTATGACCATTCCAGGTCCCTTGCTTGTGGCAGCTGTCTATATAGGGAGCAAAGGACAGGGGGGTCCTCGGTAGCTGTTGAAATCTGAATGTTACCATCCACCAATCCATCAATTCATCCATTCAGTCATTCTATAAATATTAAATTGTTTTTGAAGTCTATTTATTCATTTCAAGAGAGACAGAGAGAACAAGTCAGGTAGGGGCAGAGAGAGAGAGAGAGAGAGAGAGAGAGAGA
>NW_021877482.1:0-739 GCF_006229205.1 Suricata suricatta
ATATAGGTTACTTCCATTACCACAGGCATTAAAGAGAAAAAATTAACTAGATTTGGTGACTTGTATTTTCTTACATGCTCAGTTCTATAAGACATTAGTTTTCTCCATTTTGCAGATGGAAAAGGGCTCAGAGATAAAGTGTACATTCTCAAGGTCACCGAGTTATTAGGTAACAGAATGTGACATATGGTTTTTCAGCTATTGAGGCCTATTTCATTATCCCATGTAGCTTCTTTAAAACAATAATAGAAATAATCCATATGACACTTAAGAGCTAAAACAGAGATGAATTAAAAGAATAAGGCAATCATAAACAGGGCCTATATTTGGGGTGCCTGGGTGCTGAGTGGTCTAAGCATCTGACTCTGAATTTTGGCTCAGGTCATGATCTCACAGTTGGTGAGATTGAGTCCCACATCAAGCATGGAGCCTGCTGAGGATTCTTTGTTCTCTCTCTTTCTCTCTCTCTCTCTCTGTCCTCCCCCCATTGTGTGCACACACTTTCTCTCAGAATAATTAAACATTAAAATAAACAAAAAGCCCAGAGACTATATTTAAAATGAAGTCTTGAGTCCCTGCATCTACACTAGGATTGTTGATCAACTTCAATATACTTGGACTCAAAAGAGACACTCAAGCTTTTAACTGAAGACCTATTATGTCCTCCAGCATTATTCCAGGGACTGTGGGTTTATGAAGAAATATTATAAGTAGAGTGGTCCTATAATTCATTTGTGGA
>NW_021877483.1:0-739 GCF_006229205.1 Suricata suricatta
GCCCACCATAGCACCATAGGCAGCACCTTGCCTGAACAGAGATGATAACAAATCCCAGCAAGTGTCCCCACTGACCATGGACCACAGGGAGCAGGTCACCCAAATGTGGGGCTGCAGTGGAGTCACTGCAGTCTCCCTGACATCAGAGTGAGCTCAGTGAATTCCCACTAGCAATCTACTGAGTGAGCCCAGTAGAATCCCCACTAGCAAGCTCCACTTGCTTAAGGATACTACCCACTGACCCATCCATAAACCCAAGCTAAACTGACTGATGGACTGTCCCTGCTAAAGCAAATCTAAGAAGTCTGTGAGAAGAGATTGCTTACTCAGATATGCAGATACCAATACAAGGAATCAAGATCCATAAAGAATCACAGAAACATGACACCACCAAAGGAAACTAGTAAAGCTCCAATAATTGATCCAAAAGAAATGAGGTCTATAAGTGTGTGACAAAGAATTCAGAATAAGTTTCATGAAGAAGTTTAATAAAGTATAATAACACATAGATAGACAACCAAACAAAATTAGGAATACAATGCGTGAGCAAAGTGAACTCAACAACACATTAAAAAAATCATGCACTGCGATCAAGTGGGATTTATCCCTGGGATGCAAAGATAGTTCACCATATGCAAATCAACAGATATGATACACCACATGCATAGAATGTTATAAATGAAGAACAAATTGTAAAATAAAATGCTTAAGAATAAACCCATTTGGGGGCTCCTGGGTG
>NW_021877484.1:0-739 GCF_006229205.1 Suricata suricatta
GATAGAAAGCATGAATAGACCAATAATCAGTGCAGAAATTGAATCCGTTATCAAAAATCTCCCAACGAATAAGAGCCCAGGGCCAGATGGCTTCCCAGGGGAATTCTACCAGACTTTTAAAGCAGAGCTAATACTCATTCTTCTCAAACTATTCCAAAAAATAGAAATAGAAGGAAAGCTTCCAAACTCATTCTACGAAGCCAGCATCACCTTGATACCCAAACCAGACAGAGACCCAGCCAAAAATGAGAACTACAGACCAATATCCTTAATGAATACAGATGCAAAAATACTCAACAAGATACTAGCAAATCGAATTCAACAGCATATAAAAAGAATTATCCATCATGATCAAGTGGGATTCATTCCTGGGTTACAGGGATGGTTCAATATCTGCAAATCCATCAATGTGATCCATCACATTAACAAAAGAAAGGATAAAAACCATATGTTCCTGTCGATAGATGCAGAAAAAGCATTTGACAAAATACAGCACCCTTTCTTAATAAAAACCCTTGAGAAAGTCGGAATAGAAGGAACTTACCTAAACATTATAAGAGCAGTTTATGAAAAACCCACAGCTAATATCATCCTCAATGGGGAAAAACTGAGAGCCTTCCCCCTGAGATCAGGAACACGACAGGGGTGCCCACTCTCACCACTGTTGTTTAACATAGTGCTGGAAGTCCTAGCATCAGCAATCAGACAACAAAAAGAAATAAAAGGCATCAGAATTGGC
>NW_021877485.1:0-739 GCF_006229205.1 Suricata suricatta
AATAAAGAAAAAAAAAACAGTCTTATTATAACACATACCCTGAAGTGGGCCGAGGCAGGTTCCATAAAAGCCAACATTCTGCCTGTGTTGGCTTAGAAGTTTATTGTAAAATATCACCGAGCCAAGGACATTTAGAGGAGCAATGCCAAGTTAGTGTGAAGGTGCCAATGTAGAATAATCTTTAAAAGATGGAGACACCATCATTGAAGTAACTGAAAGCACAATTCATGTCACATCAACTTAACTGTTGACATCTTTTACCAAGACACAGAAGGATATCTGTCTATTAGTTGCTAAGTAGAACTATTTAGGGTGTGCTCACCCACTTAGTTTTTAAAAAGCTTCTTTTCAAAGACTAGTTTTAATAAAGTCAAGATTCAATGTCTGCTATTTTTGGTCATTATTTTAATTTTTAAGTATAGGCAGAAAAGAAGAAGGGGAGGTACAAAAAGAAAATCCCAACCCCTATTGGAAGCCTATTGTTTCTCAAGAAGTGTTTTACCTTAAACACAGTAGAATCTGGGACCTCCCATGTTACCACAGGGCCCTGTGGCTTCCTCACTAGTCTTTTTTGTTGTTGTGAATTTCTGTGAAATAGGCTTAAGATCTGCTAAGTTTTTAAGGAGTGTTTATTCAATGACTATCAGTGAAAAACCCCAGTTTTTAAAAAGATGAATAGGTGTGAAATTAGGTGATTAACTAGTTGGTACCTAACCTTCTAATTTCTGCATAAGTCTAA
>NW_021877486.1:0-739 GCF_006229205.1 Suricata suricatta
ATGGGGCGGTGGACTTCAGAACCGCCCCCTTCTGAAGTCCAAGAGCAAGTTCTTTCTGAGTTGGGGCATGAGACACTGCTGCCACTTTTACGGGGGGACAGGAAGGGAGTCCTCTGTGGAGGATAAGCCAGCACACGGGTCTGCAGAAGCCCCTGGAAGAGGGCTTGGCTGTGCTGCTCTCTCCTGTCTCCTTTTTCCTCTTTGGTTTCCCACGGAATATGCTTACAAACACCCACACCGCGAGTGTTCCGCTAGGGGAAGTTTTACACACTTGGGCACCCCGCTCAGGAAACACAACCCTGAGGGACCACGGTCGCCACCCCAGGGGAACCCGCCATCGGTTTGCCTGTACTTATGGCTCGGATGAGCCGGAGCAGACAGCGCCCTGCTGTGTCCGGCTTCCTCTGCCTGCCGTTGTCTGTCTGTCCCTCCTCTCCTGAGGGCTCTGGAAACCTAGCCGTGTCATCAGACGTCAGTGCCAGCTGGCAGCTTCAAATAGGACCGCGTGTCCAGAAGGCGAGTGGTTGAGAGAGACCTCAGTCCTGAGCCAGGGAGCGGTGCTGTCCCCACGACGGCTCCCTGGTGCTCACCTGCCTGCCGGAGCACTGGGGCGGCGGAGACGACGAGCCCGGCCCGGCCCAGGACATCTGCGTGCAGGGACCACGGCCCCTGGATCCCGGGCACCGTGGGGTCCTGGGGAGCCCGCTTCCTCTTCCTCCTCTTCCCCTTCTTCCTCTTT
>NW_021877487.1:0-739 GCF_006229205.1 Suricata suricatta
GGGGGAGACGGCCGGGTCAGAAGCCCCTCTCCTGGGCTCTGGCCCACCCACCCCTCACCAGGGGGCCCGCACACACTCACCGAACATGCGGAGGCGCGTGCTGGCCTCGGCGGTGCCCGCTGCACCCGCCTTCACCACGCACACGTAGTTCTGCTCGTCGCCCACCTGGGCCTCGGTCAGCACCAGGCCCCCCTGGGGGTCCAGCTCGAACGGGGGGCTGCGGCCCCGAGAGTCGTGCACCCTGCCCCGCAGCTCGGAGCCCTGCAGCTCGGCCGAAGCCAGGCGGTGGCGGACCCCAGAGCGGTCTGCCTGCGGGCAGGTGGGTAGGGCCTCAGCTCCGGGCTGCGGGCCTGCCTTCCCCAGGGTCTCTTTATCTCTCTCCGAGATCTTGTCCATCCGCTGCTCTGTGGGTGGCCTGTCTCCTCTTGTCACCTCCCTCCCGTCCCCAGTCCCCAGTCCCCTGGTCTGTGTGGCAGTTTCCTCTCCCTAGGTCTCTCATTCTCTATCATGCTCTGTTCTTCTTTTCCTCTCTCTGTCTCCCTCTCCTACCCTGGGTCTCTGCCTCTTATCTCCTCTTTTTTCCTCTTTCCCTTTAGTCCTGCAGCCCAGGAGTCTCTGGCTATCTCCTTGTCTGTCTCTGAATAGTCTCTCTCAGGAGCCTGTGCTCAGAAGGGGGCATCTTCCTTCTAGTCTCAGCGGTGCCCAGGCACCAGGGGACCTTGAAGTGTCCTTCCCCTGG
>NW_021877488.1:0-739 GCF_006229205.1 Suricata suricatta
TTTGGAAAGAAACATTAGAAGTTTTATGCATGTGTCATTTTTTTTAAGTTTGTTTATTTTGAGAGAGAGAGAGAGAGAGAGAGAGAGAGAGAGCCCGCGCACAAGCGGGGAGGGGAAGAGAGGGGAAGAGAGAGAGAATCTCAAGCAGGCTCTGCACAGTGTGGAGCTAGATGTGGGGCTCAGACTCATGAACTGTGAGATCATGACCTGAGCTGAAACCAAGGGTCAAACGCTTAACCCACTGAGTCACAGGTGCCCCGTGTTCTTTAGAGAAATTTTCAGTTCACACAAAACTAGTGGAAGATACAAAGGTATTTCATTTACTCCTTGCCCCAATATACGCATAGCCTCTCTGTTATTGACACCCCCTACTACAGCAGTACATTTGTTACAGTTGATAAACCTACACTGACACATCATTACCATTTAACATCCAGAGTTTACATTAGGTTTCACTATTGGTGTTGTATACTCTATAGGTTTAGGCAAAAGCATAGTGACATATAACTATCATTATAAAATTATTTTCACTGCCCTAAAAATCTTCTATGCTGTGTTAATCGCTACCACCCCTCCACCCTTGGAAACCGCTGATCTTTTCACTGTTTCCAAAGTTTCGCATATTCCAATATGTTAAATAGTTGTAATCATAGAGTATGTGGCCTTTTCAGATTGGCTTCTTTCACTTCATGATATGCATTTAAGTTTTCTCCATGTCTTATCACGGCTTGGTAGAACA
>NW_021877489.1:0-739 GCF_006229205.1 Suricata suricatta
CGTGAGCTGCTGGCGAGCTGCTTAATTACAAAAGGGCAGGAATCTTGTGTATATGTCTTACCGAGCAATAGTGAACCTCACCCAGAGTGTGAGCATTGAGTCAGTGCTACAGTCTGAGTTCTGGAAGCTGTGGTTACTTTGGACTTTATGTGATCCTCTCTGAAGGCACCTCTACGTTTCCTTCATTTCCCTTCCTGCCAGTGTTGCTTCTGACCCTAAAAATGAATCCTTTTTGGGGGCTCAGTAATTCAACTTCCTGAACAGCCTTGATTTCTATGGTAACCACCCCACCTCCAGAAGGGAGAAACAAACAAAGAACTAAGTTCACATTATAAACTCCATCTGGAGTCCCTGTTAGGAGATGGATTTGTTTGGGTGAAGCGGCCACCACCATCAGCTCTGGGAGTCCTGGTCCTGCCTGTCCCCTGGGGCAGCTCTGCTTTTAGTATCTTGTTTGTACCACAGTGCAGTGGTAATTGATGTGAATGCTCTATTAATCAGATGGGGGAATGAGCAGGAAGCATCTTAGTTAAAAGACAGCTCGATTCTATCAGGTTGTTGAAACACTTTACCCTCTGATTTAATTTTATTCTACTGGGATCCCATGGGATGACTCCAGGTTCTTACTTTATTGTCATTCGTGTATGTACACTCTCTAGAAAAAAGACCTCTTTTCTGCCCCTCCTCCCTCCCAGATTTAGGGTGTGAAGTGAAGACACAAACACCATCCGTTGAGGGG
>NW_021877490.1:0-739 GCF_006229205.1 Suricata suricatta
CACACCAGGTGCCACATCTAGGGAGCAACAGTAGCATTTTTGCTATTGGGGAACATTTTTGTGCTTTGATTATAATTTCTTGAGCCCAAGTGCCCTATTTCAATATGTCATATGATCATCTTCAGACTAATGGCAACAAAGTATCTAATTCTAACAAAATTGCAGTGTCATGACAATTGTCCAACAAACAGAAGAAAACATTGTTGTAAAGATATCAGCATCTCTCCTTCTGGATTTGTTGTTGTTGTTTTCCTTAAGTGTTTACTTAGTTACTTAGAGAGGGACACAGCATGCATGTACAGGGCAGGGGCAGAGGGAGAGGGAAAGGGAAAATCCCAACAGGCTCTGAGCTGTCAGCAAGGACCCCGGCAGAGAAGTGTGACATGGGACTCGAACTCACCAACAGCGAGATTGTGACCTAAGCTGAAATCAAGAGCTGGACACTTAACTGACTCAGCCAACCCAAATGCTCCTCACATTCTATTTTCATTTGTGAGGAATGAAGTTGATGATGGTGAGATCGTGTGGGCATATGTAAAATAACCTATGCTTCCCAATAAGGCACTGGGTTTCTTCTGTACAATGGCTAGCTGTCTGTAAAAAACAGCTTCACTGGCATTGCTGCACACTCGCTAAGTTTTGCAGTTCTTATTATTTGCCACTTGTTCACAGAACCAGGAAAGTAGTGTAGAATTCCCAGTTTTGATGATGGTTCATTATTTAATGAGACCAATCACTA
>NW_021877491.1:0-739 GCF_006229205.1 Suricata suricatta
TCACAAACTGTGAGATCATGACCTGAGCTGAAGTTGGATGCTTAACTGACTGAGCCACCCAGGTGCCTCAAGCATCTGGTTTAATTAAGAGCCAAGATCTTGAGGGTGTCATGTTGAGTGACATAAGTCATGTGGAGAAGGACAGATACTATATGTTTGCACTCATAGGTCTAACAGGAGAAACCTAACAGAGGACCATAGGGAGGGGAAGGGGGAAAGAGAGCTGGGGAGAGTGAGGGACACAAATCATGAGAGACTCCTGAATACTGAAAACGAACCGGAACCCAGGGCTGAAGGGGGAGGGAGAGGGGGGAAGGGGGTGATGGTCATGGAGGGGGGCACTTGTGGGGAGAAGCACTGGGTGTTATATGGAAACCAATTTGACAATAAACTATTATAAAAAATAAATAAAGAGCCAAGATCTAAAATAATGTGATAAACTTGACAACTATCAATTAGTGATCAAATAAACACAATTAAACAAGAATTAAGAGATGCCCTTATTTGGTGACTTTGCCAAATGGATCTTTCTGATCTGTGGGACAGTCTCACCAGGAGCTATTCCTGGGGCAGTGCTGTTTCTGCCCGTCTCAGCAGATTGTAGCTCCTTCTAAGGGTTCAACCCACTTCCTTAGGTCACAGGAATGTCCTAAGGACAGCACATATACCACAAAAAAACAAAACAGCATAAGAAGTGCAAGCATGAAGTCTGCAGCCAGAAGCCCGAGTTCAGATCACG
>NW_021877492.1:0-1548 GCF_006229205.1 Suricata suricatta
TATAAAGACTCCACCAAAAATCTGTTAGAACTAATAAATGAATTTAGTAAAGTTGCATGGCACAAAATCAATACACAAAAATCTGTTCTGTTTTTATACACTAACAACAAACTTTCAGAAACAAATTAAGAAAATAATTCCATTTACAATCACAACAAAAAGAATAGAATGCCTAGGAATAAATTTAACAAAGGAAATGAAAGATCTCCACACTGAGAACTTATAAGACACTGATGAAAGAAATTGAAGAAGACAAAATAAATTGAAAGATACTTCATGCTTGTGGATTGAAAGAATTAATGTTGTTAAAATGTTTATATTACTCAAAGCAATTTAGAGATTCAGTGCAATCCCTATCAAAATTTCAATGGCATTTTCCACAGAAATGGAACAAACAATCCTAAAACTTGTGTCAGGTCACAAAAGATCCCAAATAGCCAAAGCAAACTGGAGAAATAAGAACAAAGTTGGAAGCATCACACTCCCTGATTTCAAACCATATTACTAAAATATAGTAATTTAAAAAACAGTATGGTACTGGCATAAAAACAGATACATAAATCAATGGAACAGAATAGAGAACCCAGAAATTAACCCGTGCATATACAGTCATTTAATTTATGATGAAGGAGGCAAGGATATACAATGGAAAAAGGACAATCTCTTTGGAAGGGGTATTGGGAAAACTGGACAGCCACATGCAAAAGAATGAAACTGGGCCATTATCTTTCACCATTTGCAAAAATTAACTCAACATCAATTAAAGATTTGAATATAAGGCCTGAAGCCATGAAACTCCTAGAAGAAAATGTAGGTGGTAAGCTCCTTGATATCAGTCTTGGCAATGATTTTTTTGGATCTGACTCTAAAGGCAAAGGCAACAAAAGCAGAAATGAGCAGCTGGGATTATACCAAACTAGAAAGCTTCTGTACCATGAAGGAAATCATAACAAAATGAAAAGGCAACCACCTGAATGAGAGAACATATTTGCAAATTATGTATCTGATAAGAGATTAATATCCAGAATATGTAAAGAACTCATACAACTCAACAACAGCAACAGCAATAACAACAACAACAACAACAACAACAACAACAACAACAACAAAAAACCCAAAGAATCCAATCAAAAATGGGCAGAGGATCCGAATAGATATTTTCCCAAAGAAGACATGCAAATGGCCAACTGGTACATGAAAAGATGCCCAACATCACTCATCATCAGAGAAATGCAAATTAAAAACCACAATTAAGTATTGCCTCACATCTGTCAGACTAGCTATTATCAAAAAGACAATAAAAAGTATTGATGATGATGTAGAGAAAAGAGAAACTTCATGCTCTCTTGGTGGGAATGTAAATTGGTGTCATTGCTACAGAAAATATTACGGAGGTTATTCAAAATTTAAAAATAGGACTACCAAAAATACACCAAAAAATCTAGTGATTCCACTTCTGTGTATTTATCCAAAGGAGCTGAAAATAGTTATTTGGAAATATAAATATCCCTATATTCACTGCGGTATTATTTATAATAGCCAAGATAT